>NC_056579.1:20681237-20981237 GCF_018340385.1 Cyprinus carpio | reverse complement strand
GTATGTATGAATGTAATATTTAGAATTTTTTACATTTTCAGTTTAGCATTTGTTTTATTAGTTTTTTTAATACTATTTTTATCAACAGAAGTAAAAAGTATTTACTAGTAGCATTTTATTGTAGTTTAGTAATAGTAGTTTATTTTTATTACAATTTTTTATTCCAGTTTTATTATTTTAGTACTTAGTTCAAGTTTTTAATTTAAGTTCATTTGTTTCATTTCAGTTTTCAAGATAGTTTCTAATCTTACAAGTTTTAAAGAAATTAATTTTGAATAGTTTTACATTTTCTTCATAATAATATCACTGACCTACTATATATATATATATATATATATATATATATATATATGTGTGTGTGTGTGTGTGTGTGTGTGTGTGTGTGTGTGTGTGTGCGCTGTTTTTATTCCAATATATTTAGCATATGATTAAAATGTCAACAGTAGGTCAGAACATGTTGTCATTGATTGCATTTGAGCATTTACTACAAGAAATAGCCAGAGGCCGGTTATGATTGGCTCATTCACCTGAACTAAAGGTCAGATTTCTTGCATTACTTGCCTAAACTGCCTCAAACAATGACCCAACATAACTACAATACTACATATTGGCTTTAATATAGATCAAAGTCCAAATATACATTATGACTCATGAGTATTCAGACGGATTGAGGCCAGCAGACACACACAGGAGGCAAACAATCACCACCTACCCCCATATCCCCTAAAATAAAGATCTGACACACATTTGGTCCTGTATGTAAGAAAACAAACTCTCAGTGTAGTGTGCCTGACAAAGGGACTAAATGACACATTGGCAGCACTTCATAAGAAACCTCTGGGAGCTGCTAATGGGTCTTAATGGCCTTCCTCGAGTCTGAGGGCTTCACACCAGCCTGGACTCTGTCTTTGACATGGTCTGGCTAAAAGAGACGGGGTGGTCTTCAGCCCAAGAGGATTTCAGGATGATTTTGAGGACATGATGTCATCATTTCCCATAACGTCCTTCATGGAAGCTAATGTCAAAAAGTGGAGAGATTTTATAGAAAGAGCATGCATGTGTATAAAGACAATCATCTTCAAATGGGTAACTTGTAGTAAGGCACTGAAAAATAATGATATCTGAATGGGTCTGGATAAAGTATAATCACGAACATGAACACTAAAGTACTGCAAATAGCCCAGCTGTATAGAATGTATTGTATTTGTAACAGCAGAAATAATTTCTAGCATTTAAAAGGGCAATAAAGGGAATCTCAAATGTCTGCACAATTAAATTGTAGTTTTTGAGGTAACTAGCTATAAATATAAACATATTAACCCTGAAAAGCCTGATATATGACAAATGTATGACATATGACAAATAGTCAGAAAAATACACACACATAACGTATATATATATATATATATATATATATATATATATATATATATATATAATATATATATATATATATATATTAAATGGAAGACTTTTTTTTTTAATTTAGAGACTTTTATTCAGAAGTAAGCTGAGCAAAAATATGTAGTTTGGTATGTATATATATCAAGGTATGTATATATACCAAACTGCATATAAATATATTTACATTACATTTACATTTAATCAATTAGCAGATGCTTTTATCCAAAGTGACTTACAAATGAGGAGAACAATAGAAGCAATCATAAACAAGTGATGTGACAAGTCTCAGTTAGTCATTTTTATTAATTTTTTTTTTTTTTAGACAAAATTATTATACAATTAGACAAAAAAAAGTAAAGAAAATAATAGGTAAGTGCTAGTATTAATTGGTCAGTTGCTGATGAAAAATATGTCTTTAGACATTTTTTGAAAATGGCTAAAGACTCAGCTGCTCGAACTGAGTAGGCAAGTCGTTCCACCAGCTGGAAACAGTCCAGGAAAAGGTCTGTGAGATTTTGTGCCTTTTTGCATTTACTTGCAGAACGCAAGCTTCTGGAGGGTGTATTAGTCTATAGTGAGTTTAGGTATATTGGTGAAGAGCTAGTGGCTGTCTTGTAGGCAAATGTCAGTACCTTGAATTTGATGTGAGAGGCTATTGGCAGCCAGTGCAAACTGATGAAGAGAGGTGTGACGTGGACAAGAGCTTGGACAAGCTGTGTGGTCTGCTCTGAAAGGAAGGGTCTAATCTTCCTAATGTTGTATATATGGTCTGTGAAGCTTAACTGATCATTAATCATAACTCCAAGTTTCCTGGCTATCCTGGAAGGGGTTGTGGTTGATGAGCTTAGCTGTATAGAGAAGTTGTGATGAAGTGCTGGGTTGGCTGAGACAATGAGCAGTTCTGTCTTAGAAAGGTTGAGTTGAAGGCAATGGTCCTTCATCAAGCCAGAAATGTCTGTCAGACAGGTGCAATGTGAATAGCTACCGTCTGATCATCTGGTTGAAATGAGAAGTAGAGTTGAGTGTCATCAGCATAACAGTGATAGGAAAAACCATGTTTCTGAATGACAGATCCTAATGAGGACATGTAGATGGAGAAGTGGTCCAAGCACTGAGCCTTGAGGAACCCCAGCAGCAAGAAGTTATTACTTAGAAACCTCACACCTCAAGACACCCTGAAGGACCTACAGTACCTGAGAGGTAAGACTTGAACCGCTGTAGTGTGGTTCCTGAGATGCTCATCTTCTCATCTTGGAAGCGGCTCTTGCCAGTCTCAGGGCTTCAGTAACCGAGAGCAGGGCAGTCTCAGTTGAGTGGCTGCTTTTGAAGCCAGATTGGCTGTTGTAAGGAGGTTGTTCTGTGCGAGAAACATAGATATTTAGTTGAACACAACTCACTCAAGTGTCTATGCAATGAATGGAAGAATGGAAACTGGTCTGTAGTTTTCTAAAAATGCTGGATTTAGAGAGGGTTTCTTAATCAGTGGGGTTACCCAAACCTGCTTAAATGCTTTGGGAAATGTACCAGTGTTGATAATAGGGCCTTTTGCACCGCTTTAATTCTAGAACTAAATGCACAGTACTAAAGTTTTGTGCAAACTATTTCCCAGTACCATTTAAAGGGTTGCATTCGCACCGACAGTGTGTACTAGGAAGTGACATAAACCGGTCGACAGCTACTTCATTTGTGGTGGCGTTCAACAACGAAAACAAAGAAGACCAACGTTAACAACAGGAAGATGGAGGATCCTGTGAACGGAGCTGTGTTTTTGTTGTCTCTCGCGGGTTTCAGAATAATAGACATGGAATGTCTACGTGTACGTAAAGCGATTGAAAAAATGGAAAGGAGGACTAAGAATCTCTAATGACTGGCAGTGCTACATTTTCTACAAGTGCCTGCACTTCAGCGTCCGTCCATCTATCGCTGTTCATCATACTTGCAAAATAAGTTGACACCCCATCAGCAAGAAGTTATTAACAAAATGTTATTAAAAAAACAAGATGTTATTTTGTTCTAACAAAATTTAGTATAGGTGTTTGTATGAAAGTTACTGATGAATCAAGATTATTTTGTGAAAACGTCAGAAAATTGTTGAAATTCACACGCTTAGTGAATGAGACCCATTCTCCTTCTAGAGAGCATCTGGAGCAAGTTGCATAAACACTATATTAGACTGAACTAGTCTGACCAAAGGGTAGTCTTATTTTCTGGATTATTTTCTAACATGTCTAGAGACATTTTCATTCAAATTAGGCCAATATAGTTAACGTAACTGTCTTTAAAAAGTTACGACCAACTCTAGACTAAGTCTAGTCTAGTCTAAGTGGTTTACGCAAGTGGCCACTGGTGGACAAAAATCTGTGTAGTGCAGGATGAATCATGCATCATGAATCAATGCTCTTTTTAACACTAAAGTAAATTTTGACTATGTTTAAAAGTCACTGTAATAGAAGTAGCGCAAGTACTGAAAGATCTTTTTCTCCAGATTGTGACATACTTCCAAAAGAGATCATGGAAAAATAAAGAAATGTAGAGCAGGACTTGATTCAATCCACTGGTTGTTGACTGGATGGAAGCAGATCTGAACATGAGCTTGCAGTTGAGTTTCAACTGATTAAATGATTGGAAAAGTTCTGCAATCGTCACCAGAGAGGTCTGTCATTTCAACAAACGATACCCTCATTACATTTTGATTAAAAATTAAAAGGTTAAACTGTTTTTATAAATATATACTTGAACATGCATTCACGAAACAGTGATTTCATAATAATTTTGATTTCATAAGGTCTTTGTAATCTAAAAAAAACAAACAAAGATCAGGTAAAAATGTTTAAGTGTATTTTTGGTTTTGTGATATCATCAGTGCAGCAAGTCAGAAATATCAACCTTCTCAGAAAAAAAATTAAAAAGGCCTGAGGACAGTAATACCTCATAAATTTCCAAATAGCACAGAAAACCTCACATCTCTAGAGACAAGAGGATATATCCATCTCTGCCGCCGTCTTACATTCTTAACACAAGCATAGGAGAAAGCATACAAAAGACAACAACAAACAAAATATTATTTTACAAAGAGCAAAAAATAGAAACATCTCTTTATCTGTTTACAGGTAGTTTGGTCACACATGTTCATTGCATCAACACATCTCTGTCTTTTCTTCTTATATTGAAAAATTCTGCACTCAAAAAAATACTGGTAGCTATTTATCCATCTACAAATAGAAAACGTTCGGTAAAAAACATTCCTCCGTCTAAATTTTTCTTAATAACTGAACTGGAAATGATCTGGTGGGGAAACATGACCAGCACCATGACCAGAAAGTCATTCACTTGAAAAGAAAATCACCAATGTCCAGTCAGACATGCTCTTAATGCTCCAAGATAAAGCAGTGCTACTACAAACTGAAACAAAATTTCACATCAAGAACATAACCTCAGTATAACTAATGTCTGGGCACTTTACTTTGGTTAAAGGGACAGTTTAGCCATAAAGTAAGTGTCTGTCTTTATTTTCTTACCATCTTGTCATTATAAACTCCAAAAGGAGATGTTTGGTAGAATGTTAATGCTTCTCTTTCCCATACAATGAATGTGAATGTTGACAAAAGGCTAGAGTAAGGAACATACCAAAATGCAACTCATTAGTCACTGAAAATCTGATGTTTACATGCCCCATATTATAACAAATGTCAATGAGAGAAAATAACTACTTACATTTCAGTCTGTTCCTCTCGCAAAAGTATCTAATGGCTTGGAATATAGTGTACAATGTCATACACACTATGCTTTTTAAATTTTTGGATCCTGACAGCCTTTGGTCTCCATCCACTTTCATTGTATGGAAAAGAACAGCATGAACGTTCTGCTAAATTTCTCCTTTTGTGTTCCACAAATGAAAAGGAAGTAATACAGGTTAGGAGTGTAGTAAATGATAAAAAACTGCCAAATTTGGGGTGACCTTTCCATTTAACCATTTAAAGGTTATTTTAAAAAAGCCAAAAATAAGGGATCAGCACCATTTTTTAGGCCTTTTCACATTTTTTCATCTTGGCGTAATCCTTGAAAAAATACAAATAAAACATCAAATCAATTCTTCCGTAGCTAGTTATATCACATTCACATTTCAATTGTGATATGAATGATAATCACATCTTCTCAGTGCTGGTGACGAGGCTGACATGCTTCACCCTTTCAGCCACTGCTGTTTATCATCCTCAAATGGAAATGTTATAGAACTACAAATGAAAACATGAAATCAGGTCAAAAATGAGAGTCACGAACAGTACTACAACTGAAATGGAACTTGTGGTGGCTTAAATACTCCAAAGTTTGCTATTTTCACAACCAACAGATTACCAATACAGTAAATATCTAAACTGAAATCTTGTGGTGCTGTGAAGAATCATAAATCTGTAGAACTCCCCTTTAAAAAAGCCAATAGCTAAAGCATGGACAACCGATCAAGCATGAAGCTCCATGTGCACTGTTCGTGTAGGCAGCAGAGCTCTGAAAAAAGAAGTCAAAGCATACTCAGGAAAACAGAGATACATGTCCACACGGATGTAAAAAAAACGGTCACGTTTGCATGCTGACGTCTCGAGGTGATATTCCACGTTTGGTTGCAATGCCACTGAAACTTGGCAGTGATATGACTCGCGTTTATTTTACACTGCTGAACTGACCAAACGTTAAGCACAATTCCCTTCCTTGTAAATCTGTAAACAAAGTCATCATGGATTTAATGCCCAGGAAACTCTGAGTGAGTAAATTGCATTACACAAACTGTCAATATTACATAATCCATCCTAGGAAATGATTTTGTACTGACTTTGCATGATTCCACTGTGGTTTAGCTGTGAGCATCATTTTCGTAACTGCTAGAGTAAAAATGGCACTTTGCAGGATTGTACACAACAAAAAAACAGCAGAACGACATAAATACCCAGTCCATGCTTAGCAGCAGAAAAGCAAAACCAACAGGACACAAGTGCCAGGGTAGGAAAAAGCCCTTTCGCTGAAAACCGTGCATATAGCGGAGAAATCGCGCTATAGAAAAACAGACCAAGACAAAACCGTCAACAATTAGCTGCAGCTCCACGATTAAAAAAAAAAGGAGATTTTGCTTCAGAGCTCAGCTTGAGAGTTCGGCTCAAAGCTTGACAGTTCAAATGTCCATGTAGTCATCTTCCTCATCCGACTCGCTTTCAAGAGAGGACTCCTGACTCGATGTCTCTTGCACCTCTAAAGCGGGCTGAGCCAGAGTGTCTTTCTTCACGTTAGCTGCCGACTGAGAGGACAGGATCACATTCTGATGAAAAAAAATAAAAACAGACAAAGAGAACATTTTAAAAGAGCATCTGATGATCTACAGTGTCCCCCAAAAAATGTGTGTTCAAAAAAGTGTTCAATATGTTTTGAGTCATTGCATCTGTTGATGTGTCAATATCGCAAAGAACTTATCTGCTTTACTCTGAAATAGGAATGAGTATCAGTGACGCAAAAATACCAACCTTGAGTTTTTGTTTGGTTTCCTCAGAGATGCTACCTTTCGGGGAGAGCAGGGTGGGCGTGGGGGGCGTGACTGTTATCTCTGGCGGGAATTTAGTGACTGTGGAGGGGATCACCAGTTTGGGCATGTTGGGAGGAATTCTGGACCGGATGCGACTTGCGTCTCCCTGCTTTGACTGGTCACTTTCTGTAAACAAAAAAGTAATTTCTTAGTTTAGATGGCTTTATTATTATTCTAAAAATGTAGAAAATTCAAGTAGAGAATAAGTAGGTGTTATATATTTATTTTAATTATTGCATTAATTATTTCTATTTAAATATCAAATATGTATATTTACAATAATATATTTGGAGCACAAAAACAGTCTTAAGTCGCTGGGGTATATTTGTAGCAATAGCCAAAAATACATTGTATGGATCAAAATGATAGATTTTATGCCAAAAATCATTAAGATATGTAAAGTAAAGATCATGTTCCATGAAGATATTTTGTAAATTTCCTACTGTAAATATATCAAAACTTAATTTTTGATTAGTAATATGCATTGTTAAGAACTTCATTTGGACAACTTTAAAGGTGATTTTCTCAATATTTAGATTTTTTGCACCCTCAGATTCCAGATTTTCAAATAGTTGCATCTCTGCCACATATTGTCTGATCCTAATAAACCATACATCAATGCAAAGCTTATTTATTCAACTTTCAGACGATGTATACATCTCAATTTCGAAAAATTGACCCTTATCACTGGTTCTGTGGTCCAGGGTCACATATTTATTCATTACACTAACATTTAAAAGTTTGGGGTTGGTAAGATTTAAAAAAAATATATATATATATATTCTCTTACGCTCATCAAAGTTGCATATATTTGATCAGAAAGAGTAAAAACAGTAATATTATTACAATTTCAAATAACTGTTTTCTATTTGAAAATATTTCAAAATGTATTTTATTCCTGTGATCAAAGCTGCATTTTCAGCATCATAACTGTAGTCTTCAGTATCAGATGATCCTTCAGAAATCATTCTAATATGATGATTTGCTGCTCAAGAAAGATTTCTTATTATTTTAAGTGTTGAATCAGTTGTGCTGCACAAGAGCGGCATTTTGTAACACTATGAATGTCTTTACTGCCACCTTGGCATCCAAGTTAATGCATCCCTGCTGAATAAAAGTGCTCATTGCTTTAAAAAAAAAAACAAATCTCAAAAAACTTCTCAAATGTGAGCAGATGTTACCTGTGCTGGTTTGTGTTGAGCAGGACGGGGGCTCGTGAGCGGCCCACTCCTGTGTGCTGTGAATCTGAGAGACGGTGGTCATCTTCATCTGCTGGCACAGATGGGACTCCTGCTGGCGGTACAGCAGACCCTCAGTAACCGGCTCCTCTCTGTCCTCTACACACACAGACACATCAGAGACACATCATTTGACAAAACGTCTCATGAGGTAAATTAATTTTGACGAGGGTTATATGGTACAAACTGTGACTACATTTCACACAAATGTGATTATGTAGTAGTGCATGCACTTTCATTTGGCCTCAAGGACACACACGGGGCCCTTCAGCCGTATACATGCACACTTAACACAATCATGTACTTGGGCACTTCATCCTTGTTTCCTTAGCAACTGAGCATGAAGCACAGAACACATCAGTCTAAACTAGACACAGCGAACACACCCGTCTGAGTGTGTATCTTAGAGGGAGTGAGACAGACACAACTTGCTCTATTAGTAATGACATTTTTTGGTGAAGTTATAAGCTGCATGTTGTTGCCCAACATGCAGCGGTTACATAAAGTGTAAATTATTAACAGAATGTACAATTTCATGAACAAACACGCCCTCTGCTGGACACATGCAGAGTGTCAACCAAAGCAGCATCTACTAAAAGGGGCATGTTTGAAATAATATACAGGTACTACCATACTACTTTATTTTAGTATGCACTATGCAGTGTACTGTGCATAGTCCGTAACTTTTCAGTATGCATACAATACCCACATGACCTACTAGCTTTGTGTAGTATACAACGGAGCAAATTTCATGGAATAATGTATCCCACAATGCAATGCTCTCAACTTGTCCTTAAAAGTGTGATTAATTACTTTTTTCTTTTTATTATTCTCATTGTTTGTTGGGACTGTCAAATGTAAAGTTTATAAAATTGAAATAAAAATGCAAAACAACCATATTTACCATTCAAGTTTGGGGCTGGCATTTATTTGATCAGAAATACAGTAATAATATTATTACAATTTAAAATGTTTTTAGTTGAATATATTTTCAAATGTAATTTATTCCTGTGATCAAAGCTGAATTTTCAGCATCATTACTCCAGTCTTCAGTGTCACATGATCCTTCAGAAATCATTCTAATATACTGATTTGCTGCTCAAGAAACATTTCTTATTATTATCAATGTTGAAAACAGTTGTGTGGCTTATTATTTTTGTGGAAACAGTGATATTCTTTTCAGGATTCTTTAATGAACAAAGTTTAAAACAATGGCATTTATTTGAAATAAAAAAATTAATCTTGTAACATTGTAAATGTGTTTTATTATCACTGTTGATCAATTTAATGCATCCTTGCTACATAAAATAATTTCTTTCCAAACTTTTAAATGGAAGTGTATTTCTGAGATGATAATTGGACAGCTGATATGTGCACTAATTTAAACCTGTACACTCACTAAATCATGCTGTACTAGAAAGTATACAAATTATATATTGCACAGTATGCAGTGAATAGTACACTATGTAGTATGCCAAGTGTTATGCACAGCAGATTCATTTGTGTGTAAAAATCATTTCTATAATTTCAAAGCAAAAGTAAAGCCTATGGATGCTGTACCTGTGTGAGGCAAGAAGGCCATGCTTGCTATTGGCTGGCTGGGCGTTTTCTGCTGTTGTGATTGGTCGGGTTGGCTGGAGGGCGGGCAGTAGATCTGTGTTGGAGTGCTGTGTGTCTGCGGCTGTATGAGAAGCGGTCGAGGGGTCTTGCTCAGCTTGGCCTCCCCGTCCTGCGTTGGTGCCGTGTACGTGTGCGTGTGGAGGCACGGCGTGGAGAACGATGCGGGGAAGAAGATGTCTCGCTGGTCTTTACTAAACTTAGGAGTGCTGGGTGCATCACTGGAGCTCTGAGAGACAGATGGGACAGAAAACAGTGCCATGAGTTGACGTCATCTCTTTCAATACTTAAATGGAGCCAAAAAAAATAGACAGAAACAAAGATTGAAATAAGTTGATGATGACCTTCTGCTCTTTACTTCTTTGCATTCTTGCGGTCAATAAGAAACCACTCATTATAAATAACCATTATAAATCAAATAAAAATAACAGTTTTCTGTTTGAAAAAAGTGTAATTTATTAAATTTTCAGCATCATTACTCCAGTCTTCAGTGTCACATGATCCTTCAGAAATCAGTATAATGTGCACATTTGTTGCTCAAGAAACACTTTTTTGTTAATTATTATAAATGCTGAAAACAGTTTTTGCTGCTTAATATATTTGTGGAAACCATGATGCATTATTTTTTTCAGGATTCATTAATTTTTTTTTTTAAATTAAAATCTTTTAAAATAAAGTTTTACTGTGACTTTTATTGCATTAATTGTCGCAAATTAATGCATCCTTGTTGAATTAACACATTTCTTTAAATTTTTTACATTTTCAATTTTTTACTGCAAAAAAACAACAACTTTTAAATGTTACTGTATTTCTGAGATGATAACTGGATATCACACAATCAATTATAAGCATATATGTAATGAGGTCATGCTGTTGCATACTACAGTTTTAAAATAAAACATTATAAACCAAACAATATTCATTAAGCAGCATTTTAACTCTTAGAATTAGCAATATAGCCACTAAAACAACCAATCAACAAGCAGGAAACACATTTGCTGAGCAAATATCCAATCAAAAGCTCATGCTTCAGACTTGAACATCCAATCAGCTGTAACCGTGAGGCCTACCTGTGAACTAGTGTTTCGTTTTGCCCTGCGGAGTGCCCTCTATCACAAGATGGACGATTCAGTAGATGCTCAGCAGAACAAGCAAGTGAGCAGGCAAACAAAACTAAACAGCTCTGGGTCCTGTGTGTGTGTGTCTTGAGAGAAGCACTCAGGGACACACTCACAGCTCCACAAACAAACTACACCACAACAGAACCAGCTGTTGCCATAGCAACAAAGCCAAACCACAGCCAATAGCTGATCGAACGACCACGCACTCTCTCTTTCTGCAGAGCTTCGCACTCTTCGTCTCTCTCTCAGAGGTGTTGGACTGGTGCGGTCACATCTTGGTTTTGTGCACCAATGATCAAAAGCTTCCAGTAGGAAGGATGGAAACTTTCATGAAGCTGCAGCATATGATAAAAAAAGAACTAAAGTTTTCTTCAGAAGTAAATATGAGTGGTGCTTGTACGTGTGAAACTAGAACAAGAAAAAAAGTTGCTAAGGTGATCTGGGTGGTTGCTAGGGTGTTGTTAGATGTCTGCTTACCAGCCCAAGTCAAACGACATCACCCCCAAGTTTCTATGAAATTCTGAAGGTCTCTCTTTTAATGCATCTGAGATTTATCATGCACAATTTATCATGCGACAGGTCAAATAATGATTTGCAATATAGCAATGATATTTAGGTTATATTCAGGTAAGATCAGATGTTTTATCAAGCTGTATTTATTTTTACATTTAGATACATACGCAAGGCAGAAGCTACAGAAAAAGGGGGTTTAGAGTTTTCCTCTTGAAGCCTGGACCATTTTTATATTTTGTTTAAAATAAGTATCTACTAAAAACAAACAAATAATGCACATGATCAAAACGCTCTCATCATGAGCAGAAAACAAAGCGAACTAGTAATTTCAGAGTTTATGTTGTCTTTCCTTGCCATCTACAAATAATTTTCAATTATAACAATTATGTTTATTTTAAAATGCTCTTAACATGTTGATTAAAAGTGTAGATGAAAAAATGTCATCACAAACCTGGTTTGCATGGTCAGAGTCAAATATGATAGATAAAAATAACTATATTTAGAGCATTGTTGTTTTCTGTGAAAGTATCAATGCATTTTGTCGCTTGCCATGTTTCTGCTTCTTGTGTGAAAAATAACCATATTATCTGCAGCTCAAAATGGCACTTAAGTGTCTTTATAGCACACACGGGAAGGGCTTGCATGAAGCAGATTTGGCTCCAAATAAACATATTAGAGGAAATAACGCCGAACGAATACGCCGAAACTATATTAGCATAACACTAATGCACAATAATGTTCTGTTTATTATACATCTAAGCTGTCATTACATCTTCTACTGCCTTAAACGCTGAGCTCTTGAAAGCCAGCTGGAGTCTGATTGACCTTTATTGTTCATCAGCTGGAATAAAACATTCTGTAAGTGATTCCAATGATATTGTCCCTCTGAGTCGTTATTGTTATAGCCATGGTTTAAATTTTCAATTAATTAGAACGATAATTAAAACTTTATAGTTAAAGCTGTCCTTGGTGTGAATGAGCCTTAACTCTAAGGTATAACAACACTCAAAAAGTAGTTTATTCCATTATTAGTTAACTAAATGCATAGTAATATGCCAAAAATAAGCAGCCATAACTTTTTTTCCCCAAGCTGACTTTGTTTTTGAGGCTTGACAGAGATTGTATGAGGGAAAATAATTTCCCAAATGAGGTGTCTGGTCTAGCTCACAACTCTGACACTACTTAGTAGAAAAACAAAAATTCATCTCTCAGCCACAATATCTGACCCTTTGTCAACGCGGCAACAAGAATCTGTTCTCAAGCGGAACATTCTGACCACAAGGGGGCCAAGTGGTCACACTAAAGCAGAGGCTAGTCTTCAAACAGTGTTAATGGAGAAGGCGTAGAAATGAAGGAATTCGTTTTCATTTAATGGTAGGCTTCAGTTACACGTGTAGAGTTATGCTCTATGGAGCGCAGGAGGTGCACTGGCACAATCCTGTTACTATGGAAACACTCCTGCTAGGTGCAGCATGCTTTAACATACAAGCAGCACAACCACGTGTTCGGCCGTGTGCACCTATGCACATGAGTGCGTGTGCTTAAATATGGATTAGGCCCTTAACATAATGTACACAAATGTGTATTAGACAACAAAGTGATATAGCAATGAGGCTCTCTGTCAGTTTTGATTTCAATACACAGAAATGTGATTGTGACCTGCAATTTGCATAAGAGGTGGAATTTTGTAATTGTAAGTAAACAGACTGTTGGGGATCCAAACAAGCAAATGGCTGATCATCTGATACAGTAATTATGTAATCTTATAAAAACACAGCCAAACATAAAATAAACTCCTCTTAAATTATTTATTAACCATGGTTTCCTCCTGACCATAGTTAGAGTCATTTTTTGGGAGCGGCATTAGTTAGTCTCTTATCAATGTCACCATGTCACTATGTGACATCACACAGACAGGCCCCTCCCACAACAGTTTAATTGACAGTGGTGTTTCAGCACAGACTGGACTGGCGTCTTTCCTCAGACCCGCCCTGAGTGACTGTCATCAGTCCAGTTTCACTGCTGGAGCAGATGTAGATAAGAATGACTCCTAAGTGATTGAGGTGTTCTGTTGTTGGATGTAATAATGAACACAGCAGTCATCATTTACTCCTGACATCTGAGCCACTGAAGACGCAGTGGTTTACATTTGTTTCTGAAGGGAATGCACCCCTGATCTACATAAATGCGTCTATCTTTGCGCGGATCATTTGTGATCCAGCTTCACCTCCAGGAGAAGTGAGTGTAAAGTTTTTTAATGAATCTTTGCAAATCGCCTTCTTCTAATAATGTGCTAATTAGCGAGTTTCACAATGAATGCACTAAAGTAAACAGTCCCTCAGAGAGCAGCTCGGAAGAGAGGGGTGGGGCCAGCAGAGCTCATTTGCATTTAAAGGAAAATGCTGCAAAACGACTTGCTCTGAAAACAGCTGTTTTTGACAGGGTAAAAAAGGGTGTTGTTTTACACTACCATTGAGAAATTTTAACCAAACTATGTTACAGACTTTTCATTAAGACCCTAAAGAATCATATCAATTTTGCATTGGCAACCCCTCATCCCAGTTTCAACCCGTTTCCACACAAAACGTTCGTAACATCATCTTAAGGGTCTGGTGGAAACATTCCAGTACACCTTGAGACTCAGGATGGTAGCCGCTCGATAACTGGTGTTTTACCCTGAGCTGGGCGAAAAACTTTTTGTGTAAAGAGGGACGAGGTAAAATTAGACACTTGATCTGTCTGTATAACTTTATTTTGAACAGAAGTTGATTATCTCCTTCACCACCGATTTTGCCCTAATACTACGCAGAGGGATGCCTCCGGAAAATGTGTAGCGGTACACATCATAGTTAGTATAAACTGATGCCCAGATAAAAAAAAATAATATATAAAAAAATTATTATAATTATTTTATTTAAAACCAATGTTTTTATATTGTTTAAATTATAAATATATTACCATAGCAAAAATACTATTGCACTGTAAAATAAAAAGTATCTAGTAATAATAATAACTGAATTTAATCTTTATTTTACAGACCAACAGTAAAATTACAATACTAATATTTACAGCTGTCCTTTTTTTTTTAAACAGCTTTCACTATACAGCTTTCATTTTGGTGTGGGACACCTGCGAGACATTTTAAAAGTAGTTGAAAATGCAGCATTTTTCCCTCCAATTGTGCAGAGAACATGCATGGGCAATGCTTCAAATTGGTAAATGTTTATAAGGCCCTGTAACATTCATATGTTCTTGTTCACAGTGAGTTTTCATTTTCCTGTGCACAGTACAAAACAAATTGACCTGTACATTATGAGAAAAGCCACACAGGAGTATGCACCATTTGCAATAGTGAAATATTTGCTCTCTATTCGCTTTTTCTCTTGCACTCTAAAAGACACATGATGACTCAAATGACACCAAACAGCAAACAAAACCATTCATAACCTCTAAAAACAACTGCTCTTCCTGTAGCCTGAAATCACATCTCTAATTTCAAAGCATCTGCAGATGGAGAGAGTGAGAGAGTGAGCGACTCTTTATAGTCAGTGAGCAACAGACAGCACAAAGAGACAGCAACCCACTGACAGCAAGTTAATGAACTCCAAACATGTTAATGGACCTTCAGCAATTACAGCAATTGAGGAATTACAGAGGTTTAAAAGAGGCTGGATGCTGCACAAGTGCTTCAGGAGCAATGGACTTTATGATGAGGGGGTGGTGGAGCCTAGCAGTTAACACTGTGGCAAATAACCATAGGTTTAAACACTGACTTTTACTCATCCCCATGTCATTTTAAACCTGTATGAGCCTCCCCATTAAAAAGTGTCAAAGGGCAAGATATGGACAAAAGTAGAGAGTCGTTCACAATCATCAAGTGCAATAAAGACTGCTGACATACATTTTAACGTTTTGTTTCCTACAATAGATTCTAGAAAAATATCCACCTCATCCAACACTCTTTTTGTTTTCTGACTTATAAAGTATCCCGTTATGCTGTGAGAAAACTCTGCGTATGAATCAAAGCATGAGTGAACTGTCCAAATGAATCAAAAAGAATCGTGAACATTCAGATCTTTTTGCAAACCCAATTAACCGATTAGATTAAAAGAGTGATTCATAGGGCTGCAACAAACGATTATTTTGCTAATCGACTGATCTAACGATTATTAGTACGATAAATCAATTAACTGCTTGTGCATACATCCACATCGCTGTAATCAGATGCTTTTTTAACTGCTGCTTTCACACCGCAGTCAGTTTTTGATGTGTTTATTTTGTTATTGAGAGGAAAGCAAAAATTAAGAATTTGTGTGCTAGTTTTATTATTACAACGTTCTTAATTCGTGGCCATGATTTAATTAAACCTTGTTGATTTAATGACTGTAATAAGTAAATCTAACCAGCACATTAATTAAACTTAAAAAGATGATAAAAGCATGTTGATGTGAGGTGTGTCAGATTTACCTGTAGCTTACTGTATTCATGTGAAAACTTGTTTAATACTCATTGTTTTACCATATTAGTTAAAAATAAATCATCTTTCATAACTACACTGCGCTGACTGACTAGTTGCACCACAATATGTGTTAATATTCTGTTGTTTTGGGATTGTTTTGCAGTGATTAATGAGACGTTTGGCAGTTTTAATAGTTATTCTGCAGGTCTACACCACATACAGTCCATGTTATCATCTGTTAGTTTCTGTCATGTTCTGCATGGCCAATATGAAGTGATGGTGAATTGGCTACATTCAGTAAGCTAACCTCTTCCCGGGTGCCTGTCTACCTTGACAGTGAGGAACAACAGGACATCCTGTTTGCCTATCTGAGAGGAGTACTGGATAGGACACCAACACAACTGAGCTTCACAGATGAAGTGCAGTGCATCGGTGTTGTTCTTTTTCCAGAGGAATGCTGGATCATATCATGTGTTTGTGTGTGTTCTTGCACTTACACAACTTACAAAATGTTAAAGCAAATGTTTCTTATTTAATTCTCTCTCTCTCTCTCAGGAGTTGAAGTCTACAAACATTCTGTCCATGCAGCAGCTGAAAAGGGGGTCTTTTTGTGTTGTTGTATTGTGTCTGACTATATAACTATGATATATATATATATATAATATATATATATATATATATATATATATATATATATATATATATATATATATATATATATACATTCTTGAATCATTCTTGAGTCTTGTGTTTTGCCTCTCTACAACCTTTAAAATATCTGGCTGTAATTTAGTGACTGCAAATGCTGATTCCATCTTTATTTAACCTGATAATGACTAATAACTTAAACTTAAGGGGTTAATCAACATATAGTATATTTAAAAAAAAAAAAACTAAGACTTTTAAGGTAATCCACTTTTTCCATTGTATAAAGGTTAAAATACATTTTTGATTGATATTTTAAGTGTAAATTCATTTGTTTAAATTTAAAATTGTGACTCAAAGCAAGTATTACATACTTAGTAATTAACCTCTGATGCATTTTAAATCAAAAATCACAATTGAAAAAAAAAAATGTTCCTGAGATTCAATATCTTTAATAACATACTTTACAAACATTACTACAAACTAAACCACCACAGTCCTAGAAATGCGGTCCTAGAAATGCAGCCTCCGCTATATCATCCAATTCGGCAGGTGGCGCTGTTGCAAAAAACTAGGGTCCTGGAAATGTGGTCCTAGAAATGCGGTCCAAAAACGGCAGCCTCCAGTTGTGCAGGAACATACTATTGGTTTCAGGTTCGGTTCTGCTCTGTTTGCTCTGAAGCGCTGTCTCTTCATCTCTTGAAATGCATCAGTAGAGCTGAATTACAGTCTTGCGCTACAGCGCCACACTGGTCAAACCACGTTATTGCAGACTCTTACATTAGGTTATATGAGATCAAATGACTACTCGACAACAAAAATATGTCGACAATTTTTTTTTTTGTCAACATTGTCAATAATGTCGACTAATCGTTTCAGTCCTAGTGATTCATTTGCAAAACCGGTGCCACTATTTCTGATTCTAAACAGCTGACAGAAACACACACAACATGATTGCTGAAATGTTGTCTGTATACGGTCATCTCCATCTTCAAAAAATGATTTATCAGTAATGTTTCACTCGGGCTCATGCCTCAGTAAAAAGGGTCAAGCTAAAAAAAACAAACAAACACAATGCAACAAATCGCATGAAACAAAATAATTACTGTATTAATGTATACTCAAACGCACATGAGCACGCCTGGACGAGTTTGACACATGCGCAGTACCACCTATTAGACTCGAGCCATGACTTTTGTGCTCCAGGGGAATATGCCTGTAATAAATGTACTGCAAGTCACAGGATAAAACGTCAGTCAGATGACTAATGAGTAATCAATAACGAAAAAAAGAGTTCAAACAGCCTGAAATTGGATATCTCAAGAAATACACAAGTGTGTCATGACTGTTTGTCTGGTGACTGAATTCAGAACATGTTTCCTTTGACTGGGGTGTTTGAGCAGGTTTGTTAGCGCTCTGCAGTATATCACATACACTGAAGCATTTGTGATGAGCACCCCCCACCCACTCACTCACTCTCTCAAACCAATGCATGAACCCACGCTTCCCACCAACAGGCGCATTTCCTGTTTGACTGCTTGCTTCAGAGCGAGACAACAAAGAAGGGAGACCTGATGAATAAACAAACCACCTCAAACAGTCTGAGGAAAGAGGTTGAGTTCAATTTTAGGGACTCTTTACTAACGCTAGAGTAATGTTCTGTGTGTATGTTCTAATATTGAATGAAACTTTGTTTTTTAACTGAAAAAAAGTATTTTTTTTTCTTTTTATGAAATATGTGAAACATCCTTAAAAAGTCAGAAATAAATAAAATAACTTTTTTTTGTAATTTGTCAACTAAAAAAGTAATACATTTAATAAGTGCATTATTTATATTGTATTAAAACAATAGTAATTTTGCTGTCGTTGCTGTTTTTAGTTCCTCGGTTTCATATACCATCAAAACACAGCATATATACAGTATATATCTTAAAATATATATTTTTTTCTGCATTGCAGGAAAGACAGATAACTGTTTTGTACCTGTTATTCAAATTGGGATAAATAGCTCTGATATTATCTTACAACACCAGCCTAATAATATTGATGCAGATGAAAAATAGCAGAGTTATACAGTGCATCCATAGTTCCCGTGTTGTTTTACACGCTAATGGTGGACTAGCATGGCCGACCTGTCAGTTATCAGACAGAAAACATTGTAGTAATGGCGCATTAGAGCAAAGTACGCAGCAGAGGAGATGAACGGATAGCATGAGTGACAGTGATGTGAAATGAAAGCGATTGAATCGGGGGAAGAGGTGGGGGCTGCTTGAGTGGGTGAGAGATGGAGAGAGTAAAAGAGAGAGAGAGATGAGATGCACAGCAGGGGCTCTTATATGTTTTGCCCAGACTAGTTTCAGCACACTAATGAATGACAAATGAAAAGAGAGAGCGCTCTCATACAGGAGCGAATGAGAGCTGAACATCAGACACACCTGTATGCGTGTCTCTCTGAAGAAAACCCAGTCAGCACGCTCTGGGGATGTTTGGAATGCCATACATGTGTGATAATGTACCTGGTAACCTCAGTTTTTACTGAAATACTGTGACTTTTGATAATATTATTGCGCCCTAAAAGGACATCTTTTTATGACTAATTACAAAACTAATGTCCTCAGAAAGATTAAAACCGATTTTTTTTTTTATTTAATATTCATAAAAGGTATTTAATAATATTTAATATATTACCAGAAACTATATATTCATAGAATAACATTCTAATATAATAATAAACATATATATAATATCATATTAACTTATTAGCATTATATAAAAATAAAGAATAATATATTTTTTGTCACATGTATCCATAATTAACAATTTTAAGAATTTCCATTTCCATTCAACAAACCATATGTTTTAATATTTGAATACTGCATACAGTTGTGCAAGCCATTTTTAATAGTAGTTAGTACTGTGTGTAGTCTATTCCTTACCAAACACAACCTCTGTTTTTCTCTTTTTGCTGCTCAACAGAAGTTTTCATTATTTGAACAGTGAGAGAGATGGAGGGATACTAGCAAAAGGTGCATAATTAATGCTTCTCATAAACGACACAGAAAAGACAGAGTGTGCGTGTGGGAGGGGAGAGAGAAACCTAAAATGAGAAAGAAAGGGGGCAGCACCACAGCCAAATGTGAAAACTGCTGTGTTTCCAACAGAGTGAGCAGAGGAGAGAATATTGGATTTGCATTCCAGAGGGAAAAGCAGCCAGTGTTATTTCCTGGTGTGAGACAGAGAGAGTCTGTGTCCTACCTGTCTTTGTGCCGACGTCGCCATCTGAATCTGGCAGAACTTGAGAGCTTGATCCAATGCTACATCCTCATCCACCTACAGAGAGACAGAAAGTATGAGAAACAACATTAAGAGTTAGATATCATAATCAGACACAACAATACAAAAACAGTCTCTTTAGGCTGACTTGGTTTTATCACATATTAACTGTTTTAATGCTGTTTCATGTCATGTTTACATGTTTAGGGTTTGCAACCAGAACAACCATTCACACAATAATTCAGAAACCTTGAATCATATAAAAGGCCTGATGTCTCCTCTTCGGCTGTGGTAATGTCATGTAAAAGCAGTCAATTTCTGTCATCCGATTAGTCAGTGTTAATTTTGAACTTTATTTTTTCTTCATGAATTTGCAAAAGAATAATTAGTGAATTAATGTACAGATTAGATACTTTACTGTAGGGCTGGGTGGTATATCAAGTTTGTATGATATATCAATATTTTTTTTTTTTTATAAGTGATATGGTATGAGGCTATACTTCCTCCATATACAGTAGTTTGATATGAGAGCAGAAGACTCAAAGAGTGAGCTGCTGCGGGGAAAGTGCATGACATGAGACATGCTTATATTAAGGGCTTTAAAATAACTGGTAAGATTTAGTTAATATGTATAGTTTAAATCAGTTTGCCTGGTCAGATGCTCTGACAGACTCATGTGCTGCTGACAGAGAGGCTACTTGTGCTGTTCAATGCGTTTGAGATGTGCTGTTTTCCTCAGTGGATAAATTACATTTCACAGGTATATTCTCCAACTGTAAGTCATGGACATATTTCCATTTTGCTGTCAGGAGCAGATGAGCCTACTGTATGCGATTCTCCACTAAACTGCACAGACTTCAGTGAACGTGCGCTGCCTAAAATATACATGTCACTAAAATATTGTTAGTTGGACAATAAATGTGCCATGTGTAGAATTTTAAACCCAAAAGTAGGCTAAGTGTGTTTTATGATAGCAATAACTGTAAAGTGACTTTTGTAATGGGGTAATCAAAATATAATGCAACTAACCTGTGCTTTAGTTTTTATTTCTATTCATTTTTAGTTCAGTGAACTTAACTTCTGCTTTAAATAGCATTGTTTTTGTTTTTAGATTATAATGTTACAATGTTAGAATGTAATTTGATTTTAGCCCCTTTTTTGTACATAATATATAACATAGCATACAAGGTTAATTTAAATAAATTTGTTTTCATTGCTTTTAAACAATGTTTCATTGGACAAAACTGGACAGTATGTATAAAAATAAAAATAAAAAAATTAGAAAAATGTAGAATATCGCAATTCAGCCACAAATTACAGAGATGTGATTTTTTTGGCCTTATCTACTGTTATATAAGCACCAAAGGCGCACATGGATCCATTTTTTGACATTATAAGCCTTGGAATAGAAAAAAAATCATTTCTGAGTCTGATGATGTAGTTCAGAGCAGAATCATCTTGTCATCTCGTAATTATGGTAATTCAAAAACAATATGAACAAGATAAGAAAAAAAAAATCCAGAAATTTAATGCGAATATACAATAAAAAAGAGCTTGATATAGACATACTCGTTCACAACACAAATCTCTCACTCCAGACCACCCAGACCCATGAGCACTTTAATGTCACTGCCCACGTTTACATATAACTGTCCATTCAGGAACATGAGAGAGGCGTTGTTACTCATTTCATATGCAAAGAGGTCAGTGAATCATTCAGCGAGGTAACTGACATATAAAAGATAAAGTTCACGTACAACTAAATCATGACCATTTTAGTACAAGCAACATTCAATTATAAGTCGACTTAAAGGGATAGTTTTTTTTTCAGGATCCTTTGATGTATAGAAAGTTCAAAAGAACGGTATTTATGTAGGAAAATTCTGTCATCATTCTGTCTTGCGTCGTCACAATCGTTCCATCGTTTATTCATATCTAAACATTGATCAATGCACATACATGGAGCACATCAAATATGGTCAATAGAAACTCAACCGTATTTGATGAGAACAGACCTCATTGGTTATCAAATGTAGAGCAAGCATGTTTAAGCTTCCTTTCACCATACTGGATGTGCTTTAACCTCTTATGTGCCACCGGCCCACTGGTGGGCCCGTTGGCGCTCTTTTTTCATTGTCTTTTTTCTCTGTCACATATCTTAGTAATACTCATTATTTACATATCACTTGAAAACTTAAAACCTCAAAATTCATCCTGTGAAAACCATTTTAAAAATTGGACATTGCGTTACCATGGAAATCGTACTTTAATATCTTTTGGCAGTCTCCTTCCCCTTAGTGGGTGGAGTCAGGTGTCATATTATAAAATGTATTATGGACTTTTAGAATGAAAACTTTTTATAATCTTGACAAAATACATATTGTCGGAAAGGTCTGAGTCTCAAGATTCCATATTTGGTGGTTATTTTGTGATAGACGTGATATTGACAGAGATATTTAGACATTTGTGACAGAAAAATGCATTATAAAAATTCCGTGGCGTTTGTGATGGCACCCGGTGGCTGTTTGTGGTATAACGCCCTCCAACAATTTAAGTTTGAATAGTGCCTCAGGAACCTCAATTTTTTTTATATCAACTTCAAATTTGGAAAATACCTTATTTTGGAACATAACTTATCCAACCTTAGGTCTTCCAAAGTGTCCATGAATTATAACAATTTAAGTTTGAATAGTGCACTTTCACATCTATATTCAAAAATGGGGGGTGGCACTTAAAGGGTTAAAGAAGAACTGAAGTCTCAACATAAGAATGAATAAATGACAGAATTTACATTTTTGGATTAACTTTTACGTTTAAGTCTATTTGTCACAAAATGTATTATATGGTTTCAAAATACTGCAAACAGTTTTATGGATCACTTTTATCAATTGTTTGAAAGCTTCAGTTAGCTTGGAAAACAACAATCTCTTGTGTTTCACAGAAGAAAGAAAGTTATATGACGATGACTAAACTGAGGAACTATCATTTTTGGGTGAACAACCCAACTTAACTCTTCTTTTATCTTATTAAAACTACCCAATACTAAAACTTGGTAATAAAGCACTAAAAAAGAGCCTGAATTAACAAAGAGCGTTAATGAACACCTCATTGAATTCTGAAGGTAAACATGAAGTCTATTCAAGAAAATAGCCCCCAGAAACAGTCCTATCACTCATTAGCCAGTGTGTGTGCGAAAGCCAAGTAACCTGCCAGAAAAGCTCTCAGAAATCAGTCGATGATGATTTCTGGAAGAAGAGACCCACGCTAATGAAGGACCTTAATCAGATAATCAACTAATATGGAATAAAAAGCAGTAAACACACATACACAAACCAAGGCAGAGGTCCCGAGAGGATGCAGAAGGAACAAAGAATCGCTACCAGCGCTACGATATGCCAAAATGTGCAGATGGTGTTATGAAGTCCTGAAAATGAACAAGCCAAAACAAAGTTCTGTCCGTACAAAACACCAAGAACTTACACAAATAAATAAAATATGCTAGTTTAAAGCAGTATAAATAAAACCAACCATCATTTTGCTTCAGAAACACACAAGTCATATGTACTATTTTTATGTTTCATTTTTTTTTTTTTTTTCGTCATTTTGAACCCAGACCTAGTCACTTTCATGGAAACCGGCGGCCAGGATTTTTTTTTTTTTTTCAGAATGTCTTATTATGTCTTCAACTGTGTCATACAAGTTTACAACATGACTGAGTAAATGATAACAAGTGTTTCATTTTCTGGTTAACTAGCCCTTTAAAATATGGCTGATTAGACAAGTTCTGAAGCTCTTGTTGATTTTTTAGATCCTCTCAAATTTGACACACAGAGAATGACGGGTTATAGAACAAAATGACCTAAATAGACCTCTACTGGAGTGCTTGTGGTCATGGCAACCGGAGGAGCCGGCTGAGATTGGGCATCCCTGGTGTCTGTTTTATGTCAGATAGTTAGAGTATGGTGCTCTCTTTTTTAATAGTGTGTGGGAGAGAGAACAAAAAAGTGAGAGAGACGTATTTATGTATACATTTATGACGTTAATAACTGCGGAAATGTGTCATCATATAGTCTGTGAAAATGGTCCATAGGATCTGGAAATATTCCATCATCAGGAATGTTTTTATTTATTTATTTATTTTAATTTTTTTGAGGGTGATGAATTTGCAACAAGTTCAAGTTGTTAATGCTAATTCTCCGCTGTGACCGACAGACAGCTGCTTGGTTTGAGAGTGACGTCTGTGTGAGCCGTGATTCATACATCACTACACTACTGACAGTACACAACAGACCTTCCGGCCGCCAAAATTTTTCTGATGTGACTGCACCTTTAGACTTTCTGTGTGTTTGCTTACAGGCATTGGCATTTAGCTATATTCTGCTATATTAAATGTTTTCTACAACTGAAAAGGTCAAAAGAGAACAATCACAAATCCCTCCTTTTCTCTAACATAAGGGGTTGTGGGTAATACCAGGCCTATAGCATAAACAGATGCATATTTCTGTAGATTCTGTTGGAAATGCTGCTAATACTGTAATACTATAATTGAATGCACAATGATTGCATAGTACACAGTACAGAGCATGCAAATGCAGCCACATTCCTTCTATACAATCAGCCCATACAACGGCTTTATGATGACTGCATCTCTGCAGCATACATTACTAGAGAAAGCAATGGCAGAGCTGGAGTGATGTTTCATGGTGGTTAATCTCAGGGTTTGTAGCTACTGCAAAAGCCTTAATCCAGGACTTCCTGGAGCTTAAATTAATGTTTTTAATATGGATTTAGTATGGAAAAACCTTTAAAGCACACAATCACATGATATGAATTGACCAAGTCCAGATATGTTGATGAGACAAATGAACCAAAAGATTTTCTGTTACAAGTTACTGCTGCTGTAGGTTTACAACACACAAGCTCATTCCGTGCATTATGGCGGCTTTGATGTCCACTGAAGTAATTTGGTACTGTTTACAACATCCATTTTCTACAAACTAATTTTGGTAACACTTAAAGAGTATGTGTCAATGTCAATGTATAGCACTATTAAACACAACCATGGGTTGACCAATGTGTTGCACAATAAAAACATTTCAATAACACAATACAAAATAATTACTAGAAAGGAAACAGCACAGTAGAAAATTCTCATTTATAAAATGGCAAGTCAAAAAGGTACGTTTTCAACATAAACTTAAAAACAGATAGTGAATAGCAGATCTAATACAGAGGGGCAGAGCATTCCACAATCTAGGGGCAGCTACTGAGAATGTGTGGTCACCCCTGCATTTCAGCCTTGACTTTGGGATGCACAATAATCTCTGGACGAGAGACAAGAGGGGCCGATGTTCAGTCAATAAATCTGAGAGATAAGTAGGGACCAGACCGTTTAATGATTTAAACACTAAACACTAGAGAGGAATTTTAAAATTAACTCGATAGTGCACAGGCAACCAAAGTGGAGAGAACATAAAACCGATGTAATATGATACCGTTTTTTGGTGCCCGTTAAAAGCCTTGCAGCTGCATTTTGAACTATCTGCAAGCGGGATAGGGCTGACTGACTAATACCAACATACAACGAGTTACAGTAGTCCAGTCTAGATTTAATAAAAGCATGAATTACTTTTTCAAACTTTTTACTAGACAGAATCGGTTTAACTTTTGCTAGAAGAAAAAAAAAACAGGATTTAACCATTGTATTTATCTATTTGTCAAATTTTAAACCATCATTAAAAATAACACCCAGATTTTTTACCCAAGGCTTCACAGAAGAGGTTAAATCACTTAGGTTTACTTTAGGCGTACTTAGAATCTGATGGACCAAACACAATTATTTTACTCTCATTAAAATTTAGAACATTTAAAGACAACCAGGAATTTACATCAGACAGACAAGACATAAGTACGCCCAGACCATCTGAACTCTGTTTTAAGGGCAGATAGATTTGAGTGTCGTCTGCATAGCAATGGAATGACAGACCATGCTTCCTAAAAATAGAACCCAATGGGAGCATACACATTGGAAAAAGAATAGGAGCTAGAATGGAACCCTGGGGAACACCACACGACAAAAAAGCTACCTCAGATGAGTGTTCACCAATGTTAACTCTAAAACTTAGATTGGAGGAATATGACTTAAACCATTCAAGAGCACTTCCTTTTATGCCTACACAGCATGGTCCACAGTGTCAAAAGCAGCGCTCAAGTCTAGGAGCACTAGCACAGCATGATCCCCATCGTCACCAGTTAATAGAATATAATTTAAAGCCTTCAGAAGTGCGTTCTCAGTCACAAGGTGTTTTCTAAAACCTGACTGAAAGACCTCAAAGATCCTATTTTTTTTTATCTAGAAAATGTTGTAGTTGTTGCAGAACTACTTTTTCTAAGATCTTTGAAATAAAAGACAGATTTGAAATGGGTCCATAGTTGGCTAAAACAGAGGGATCTAGGTACGGACTCTCAAGTAATGGATAAACTGTGGCATGTTTTAACACATCAGGTACAATACTAGTATCCAAACATCAATTTATCATGGTCACAAGATAGGGACCCACTGCATCAAAAACTTGTTTGAGGAAATGCACTTTAATACATGTTATAAAGACTCAATATTTATTTAACCAGCAGACATTGGTAAGTTATTATACTGTTGGTTGATATTAGGCGTTCCTACTCAACTACATTACCCAATGAATCCTGTCAATTCATGAGGGACTTCAGGGGTACTGTCTAGTATACCATTTCTGGGCCGGGTTTTTTTTTTTTTTTTTTTTGTTGCATGTTCACGACTTTAATTTGACAGAAGTTTTTAAAATATTTATATATTTCAATATTTATAAACATTTAAACAAAACTTACTCACTGCTAGTTAAATAATAAACTAGAATATTTTTAGAATATTTAAGTTTTTTTCACATTTCCAGGATTCTTAGAAGTGGCAGTCATCATTTTTGGGTAAAATTATATAGTGGTGAACAGAAACTATAACAAATATAATTTTGCATTCCTGTTTGCTTCAATAGCCAAAGAAAATAAAAAATACACAATAGAAAAAACAAACAAACTAACAAAAAAATGATTTCATTAAAAATATTGATTGGATGATTACATTGGTCAGAAGAGAGAAAAATATATAATCTGCTGTCACTCCCTTAGTATGTATCTGTGTGTGTATGTACATACACACACACACACACACACACACACACGCATACAGAGCAGTTACACTTTCATCTGTTATATTTTTAGTTACACTTTCATCACATTCATTAAATCTATAAATGTTACAGACAGAAGAGATGCATTCAAGTGTATTTCAGATCTATTAAATTAACAGATGGGGGGGAAAGGTAAAAATAGTATGTTCTATGTAATTGCACCATTTTTACACATAAATTTTATCAAGATGGAATATTTACCAAAAGTAAAGTCATGTCTTTTTTTTGTGTGTGTGTGGTAGAACTGAATCATCACTGAAGCTTAATAAGTGAAATACCACCAATGAGCGCAACACCATTCATAAATGCTAATGAATGTTGCAGGCCAGTGATAAAAACATCTGCCTACATAATTACGTGAATAAAGCGTGAGAATGTTATTTCTATTTCAATCACTGCCAATTTGGACTGAGTTCACTGTTCACATTTCCTGTGCATTTATAACTGTGGTTACCCTCATTTACGAGACTGAATATAACTGCTTTATTACAAAATCTAGTGTGTGGTCTATGGAGGCAGCACTTTATCAGAGCCCCTCAAAACGCTCCCAGTGTGAAACCTGTTCAAAATGTTGGCAACTTTATTATGCTGCTTACCAAGAAACCACATTTTAGCCAAATTCTAAGGCAGTGCCACACACATCTTCTGCAGAGAAGGAAATTCAAGAATGCACTGCAATGAGTTCATGAAAAAATTAATCCATTCCAATGCTTAAATCTTGATAATGCAGGCCCCACATAAAGTGGATTGTTAAATTCTTCACGTACAACCTTTTCTCAATCAGCGAGGTAAAGATGGGCCTATTTGACCAGTGAGTCAGTGTCCAGGGGCCACATTAAAATCTCCCTCCTTTCCACTGTCATCTCAATCAGAGATGTGTTCTTCACTGGTAGAATTAGATGGTTCATAACAAACAACTGCACGATACACACACAAACACACACATAAAAACATTCATAAACACACATGCAGAGACAAGCACTACAATTAGACTCAGGTACTGAGACAAACACACACACACTCACTCAGAGAGCAGATGCAATTACACAGGCAGGGGAAATGAGAGGTGATACACTGTTAGAGAAGTAGAGGCTGATAATGGACTAGATGAGTGCTGTGTGTATGTGTGTGTGTGTGTGTGTACTGCCAGCTAGAGCCATTAACCTCTCATACTAATAACATATTTTAATGGTAACTTTGTAGTTTGTTTTTTACCTTGACGTAATTAAATACAGAGCTCAACACTTGATGATGGTATTGGGGGAAAAGGCATAGTGAGACATAACTTGTTTTTTGTTATTTAAAACATAGACCCATTTCTAGAGTGAATTGGCAGGCTTCCTCTGCTTAAAAACACTATGAAGTGAACTAGGAGGCACAGAATGCTTTTCAGCACACTGGTATGTGGTTCACAGGGTCTTCTTGATGGGTACTAGATGGCTACTTACTGGTCCAAGTCAAAAGAATCCATGTTAATTTAATTTAATTTAATTAATATATGATTTTTAACTTTTTAAACCTTTTTTTGTAACAATGTAAAATTTTGTATTATTTAAAAAATATTGCCATATAATATATAATTTAAGTGATGTAATATAACATATTTACATTTAAAATGTTATTTACATATAAGATTTCTATTAAAGGTTCGATTAAATGAATAGTTAGCTACTTTCATGTGACAAAAACTTTTACAATGTTTCAAATCTGGTATTCTATTTTTAGAAAGGAAAATTTAAAAGATGAAAAATAAGGATAAATTATTTATTGCTATTGTGCAAATAATATATAATAATGCAATCAATAAAAAATTAACTGTAGCCTGATTACAAGTATTTTGAAATGTAATATAATCTAATTACAAGTATGGAACCCAGATTACATGTAATCAGTTACTACGCAGCACTGTGTCCAACATCCTAATATATTCATGTATTCAAAGTCGACTGAGGTTCAGTGTGAAATAAAAAGCCAAAAACTGGTCCTTTAAGCCCTCACTGGTTCTTGGTGTATTCTTATACAATAGCATACTTGACTCAGCACTATGATGACAAATGCTATGGAGCTCGTGTGCTACACTATCATTAGCTACACCAGTAATTTTCCACAGTTCCATTCGTATTCAATTGGCCCTCGCTCGCTCTCCCCAGGGATGCCTTAATGTCTGTATAATATAACATAATATAGCTCTATCTCACTCACAATAGGCATCCCTCTTTACAGCCTGCTTTGTGACTAAAACAATTACTTACTACTTGTTTTTGCTAAGGCAAGCATTAATATTACTATTGGTCATATTTATGGTTAGGGAGTTTTGTTCAAATCCTTGAGTACTAAACGGCAGGTTATTCATCCTGCACCATTTATGCTACTTGTGAAAACAATCTAATAGATTTACACCCGGAGGAGGACCTGAGTCATATGTAGAGATTAGAATATCATAAACTTGTGCGTGGGCTACACACACACACACACAAAAACAAAATTACCCAGAACACCTTAGTAACCGCAGACCGGAAAAGCACCAGCGATACCCTAGCATTGTGGTGGCATGTTTTATATGTAAAAACAACACGTTACGTTTTATTTTCTAAGTTATCTTGCTTGAGTCTGACACCAAGTAAATATTGCCTGAGATGTTTCGCTGACAACAAGACAGATGACATGTTTCATGCTATAGTGTATCAGGTTTTTCGGACTTCCCCTCATAAATCCTCTCAGTGCTTTTATCTCTGTTTTGTTCAACAAAAGTTGTGGGGTTTCCCTGTCACAGTGATTGTATATTAACCTTCTGTCACACCACGTTATGTTTAAATGAGAACTGCCAATGTAACAACCAGTCTTAATAGAGATGTGTGATATGCATAGTATACAATAATATAATAATTGTTGTTTTAACAAATTTTGCAAAAAAACTCACCCAAAAAAACCACACATTCACATTCAAAATAGTAACTCTAAAATGTTAATAAAGTGATACCGATTTTATACATTTATGTAATTGTATAATTAAAAAATAAAATTTTATGGCAGTTATATAATTACATAACAGTTCAATAAACAAGAAGTTAATATTGTGAGTTAAATTTTAGATTTTAAATTTGCTATATTTCGTCAACAAAAATAGTTTCAAACAAAACCAAGCAACAAACAGAAGTGTTTCTTTCCTGAATAATCAATTCTTTTTTTAAGAATCAATGTTTCAGTGATCTATTCATAAAGATAGTCACTTGATTTGTTCCTGAATGAATCAGCTGTTCGAATAAAGCAAGTGAATGAATGATTCAACGACTCACTCATTAAGACAATGACTTGCAGCCACCTACTGGCCGTTTTAGATTCATACTTAAATTATCCTTTAACTTAAAAAAGATTAATATTTCAATATATTTTTTTCATATATTTTAAATATTAATCCCGAAGCATTATTTATGCAATTGTAACTGCAGTGTAAATACCTCTAAATGCCACTTTAGATGCAGCTTTTGCACCACTTCAGCACTGCAAAAATTTATTTTGTTGATAATAATTTAATTTTATTAGTACCAGCCTATAGTGTCTTACTATTCAAACTTAATTTATTGACTAAATGTAAGAATTTGACAAAAGATGATGCATACATCTAGGCTAGGCTATAAATGCATAAATCTAGGATAGAAAAACTGTCATCATAAAAGTAAAAAAGCTCCTGGAGGTGGCAAATGTCAAATAACTTTGTCGAATTTTCAACAAAATTCCAGAAAAAAATGTATATTTGATTTTTTGTCAATATCACACTCCCCCAAGTCCCACTTGCATCTTTTCTCACCTGTTTAATCAGCATGTAGGTCTCAGACATGATCTTCTCGATGCGCTGCAGGTCATAGGTCATGCCCTTCTGACCTTGCAGCCACACTCTGTACGCATCCAAAAGCAGCGTCTTGCCCGACTCCACGTCATCCAGCAGCTTCCTCTTCCTGCTGGGCCTCTGCTGTAGTCCCACCTCAGGAGTGCTGGGTAGAGGTGTGGGGTTGCTGGCTGTTGGTGTTGTGACCATAGAAAGTGCTCCTTTAGCTGCGTTCACCTGATTCTGTAGCTGCTGCTGTTTTGAGCTAATGCTTAACTCCTCCAGTGACAGCTCTGATGCCCGACTGCTCTCTGGGACCTTATCGGCCTCCTCTGCCGCCGATTTAACCACCCCCTGCTCCTGTGGTCCAGTTTCAACAGGTGTTTGAGGCTCTCTGAATTTTGAGGCACCTGGCCATGATCCCGGGCCAAGCTCCATAGGCTCTACAAGTCCTGAATTACCTTCTCTGGGGTGAACGGTGGACCCTGTCGCCTGATTTAAAGGTTCCAGGGAGAGCTGAAGAGTGGCTGAACATTGCTGAGGCATACCGGGAGGTCCGGTCTCACTTCCTGAAGCTTTAGGGGTGTTGGGGAGTCCTGCTTTAGGCTGGGTGGTTTGGGAGGATTTGGGGTCCTCCACAGCAGGAGGCCGGTTGGACACATCCGCAGTCATCATTTCACCCATAGAGGTGGCAGACGGTTTAGGGGGAACACTTACCTGAGAAAGAGAATAACACATATATAAAAATGGCTAATCTTGATTCTGCTGACAGAAAACAAGACGTATGCTAATATATTATGATAAGTGCAAACTTTAAAGAGGCTGTGACACTAGGAGAGAGGAAGGAACATTTTTGCACTACTGGATCTGGTTTAATTCACAATGTAAAATGTCTACTGAAAGAAGCACAGGCATTAAGTTATCACTCTGTTCTTCGAGCAGTTGGGATGGCATTAACTAATGTGTTAGCACAAACATAAGCGTATCCTTGGCTGTCAGATCTGGCTTGAGTCTTAGTTCCCAAACATGGCAGTGTCTCCATTGGAAAAACATGCTACTAAGGCCACTGATCAGCTTCTATTTCTAAAAAAAACATTAAAAAAAACAACAACAATGAAATCAAAAATAAAACTCTCTAAAAAGAAATTAAATAAAAAAATTAAACAAACATATAATAAAAAACAAAAACAAAAACCTTCTAAAACAAAAACAAAGCAAAACACAAAACCAAAGTTACATTAAAAAAGCAAACATACACAAAAAGCAAAAAAAATAATTATTATAAATTATAAAAAATATTATTTTATTCAAATATTGTCTAATTGTGTCTTATTTACTTTTAAACTTTTTCAAACTAAACTTGCTTACACTACAGTCTTAAATCAGATTTCTATCACTGGCGAAAAATATTTTGTCTTATAAATTTAATTTGCCTATTCTACTTATATTTGTGTGTGAACTTGAAAACCCCAACTTTGCTTTAAAAAGCATCGCAAGATCTACTAACCGAAGATCACGATCATAAAATGGAAATCACTTCCGTGAAGTGACCATTGCATGTTCCATTCAGGAAGGGCCCTTCGCCAATTCACACAAAAACAAAACCTTTGGAGAAAAACAAACAAACAAAAAAAAAACCAACGAGAATGTAGTTTTCATACCCCTGTGAGTTTATCCAGATTGTCTTCCAGCACTTTTACAGTGAAAAAAAATGCTCGCTTGGCCAAAACTTGTCGGTCCACATCTCGCAAGTACTTCCTATAACACACAACAAAAAAAGATATATGTCCTTGCATTTAAATGCTTCATGCCATATGTTTCATATATAGCAAAAAAGGAAAACAGACATGGACGATAACTGTATGAGATGCTATACATTTTCAAAGAACATTTAAAAAATTTCAAACAACATTCATAACAAACATGCAAGACGAGGTTAACTGAATAGTTCACAAGCATTTAGCAACACTTCATTTCAAGAGACTACTTCACTCCGTTTACGGTTATAAATATGCACATTCAATTAAATGAACCAAACAAAATAAACAAATTAAATATCTGCAATCTCTTACTTTCCCTGATCAGGGGTTCTCTGAAGCATGAGGGAGATTTTAAGTAAAGTGTGGTGATCTTTCAGTTGAGACAGAACATCCAGCAAGAGCACGATGGATCTGTTCATATGAGATGCAAAACTACCAGGACGATCGATATCATCTACTGGAATACGCCAGATGCCCTGAGGAAGAGAAGGAGAGAGCCATTAGCAGAGAGAAGAGGAGTTCGTCTGGACAGCTCTAAGCAGTCAGATCTGGCTCCTTTTGCCAAACAAGCCAGCATCTCCACAGGAAAACTGATGTTACCAAGGCCACTGCTGAGCTTCTCTTTACAGCACAGTCCAAAAAATACATAAGGCCCAATTATACACAATTCAGTTCTTCATGAACATCTCTGATTGAGCAAAACAAACCTCCAGGCAAGTCTATTAACATTCACAAAGGTAAACATGTGGAAAGAATGAGTGGATGACTTCGGACAGTGTAGAGCTCATAGGAGAAGGTAAAAATGAGAGAGGAGGTACAGACGAAGAGAAAATGGAGAGAAGTGGAGAAATGTTATTGTTGTAAGGCCATCTGCTCTTGGCTCTTGATGTGTTGGTCTCCGGCCATGAAGAAAATCTGCCCACTGATGAGAAATCTGCCTCAACCCACTCTCTCTCTCTCTCTGGAGATTCGATGCTTCATCTCGAGCTGTTCGTCTTTCCCTCCAGTCGTGCTGGTTTAGTGTGTGAAGTGTATCTGGCTGGAAAACAGCAGACTAAACGGAGCTATTGACAGTCAATAGAGATGGCAAACTAATGAAGACGCCAAGAGAACATACCCTACGCAGACACTTCTAGTTATGCAAGCTCGATTTCACGTGGCATAGCATTGTGAAAGAACTGATAGCACAGAACGGTGCATTCTCAGGATGACTGCAAGCGTGCAAGAGCAGACAATTTCCCGTCTTCTCTTTTAGATCAACCACCGCACTGTCATGGTGGAGCAACAGTTTGAAGAGAATCTTACCTGGAAATTATCACTTTATAGCACAATGACGCAAGAGTACACATTAAAGCCCATGTGAAATGGTGTTTGAAACGCATTTTACTTCTATAATCAGAATCTTTAAACAAAAAAATGTTGGCCGGGGCTTGATTTTATTTTTGAGAATTGATTTAATTACCAGAATGAAGTCAGAAGGTTGGAGAAGAGTTCATGACATCGGCCAAAAAGAAAATCATCGTTTATACACTACCAGTCAAAAGTCTGGAATAATTACATTTATTTTTGTGTGTGAAAGAATTTTTCTATGCTCAACAAAGCTGCATTTATTTGATAAAAACAGAGTAAAACTGTGATATTGTGAAACATAATCAAAACTTAAAATAAATTATATACAAATACATATAAAAAAATAGCAAATAATGAATTTATTCTCCAGGGGTGAATTTTCAACAATATTTCTCCAGGCTTCAGTGTAACATGATCCTTCAGAAATTAAAATTTCAATATGCTGATTTGCTGCTTAAATATTATCAATTATTATTGGTGCTCAGTTATTAATAATGGTTATTATCATCAATATTGAAAATAGTTTTTGCTGCTCAATATTTTTGTAAACAAAATTCAAAAGTTCAGGAAAGAAAGAAAGAAAGAAAGAAAGAAAGAAAGAAAGAAAGAAAGAAAGAAAGAAAGAAAGAAAGAAAAAGAAAAAAGAAAGAAAAGAAAGAAAGAAGAAGAAAGAAAGAAAGAAAGAAAGAAAGAAAGAAAGAGATACCTGACGCACAAAACTGACTAAAAAGGACAGTAAAGAAATTTATAATTTTACTAAATAATTATATTTCAAATAAATGCTGTTCTTTTGAACTTTCTATTTATCAACAAATCATGAAAAGAAGTTTTTAACATTGATACCATTATTAATATCAGAGCATCAAAAATAACTGAGAGATATATATATGTATGTTTTATGCAGCCTTGGTGAGCAAAAAAGCAAAAAAAAAAAAAAGCAATTCTTAATTATTCCAAACTTTTGACCAATTGTGTATATTCTGATGAAATACATTTTTTTTGTCTTTGGACTACTGTGAAAGATGAATCATTAATAATAATAATACCAAGGACATGGAATAATAAGGTAAATAGGCTGAAATTGTTATATATGGCTGAAGGAGACTGGCCAAGCATTTGCATCTGTGCTCTGGTCACGACAGCTTCATCCTTCAGGACTGTGACTGTGTCTCCAGAACTTCTGAGTAAACATCAATTAGAGCAAGTAGTCTGTTTTCAAACAGAAAGCTACAACCATGCAGACCTGCAAGTCATGTACCCCAGTTCCTGTAGAGAATCTTCCTTTCTGCCCTAAATTGCCCTAAAAAAGGACACTGCTTCAGTTTGGCCAGTGTGGACATTTGGACATTCCAGAAAATGCAGATAATGGCACTGAAGCATGTGGAAACTGTGGAAGTGGATGTAAGGGAGAACTAAAATATGCAGGAGTGAGAAAAGAGAGAATGTGAAAAAGAAAGAAATGCTAATCAGAATGTTGGATGTTTCCGGAAACCTGGATGTTTACTTGCATGCAGAACGATCTGCAGCTGCTAGTCATCAAATTAAGAGCAGAGTGAACGAACCCATCCAGAAGGCATATGAGAAGAAGAAGAAGAAGAAGAAGAAGAAGAAGAAGAAGAAGGGAGGGTAATGAAAAAAAATAGCTGGAGGATGGATTGAAAGAAATGAACAAACTTAATTTTTTGGTAAGGCAGTGAAAATCTATATATCTACATAATTTAGATTTTATTATATTGATTTATTAAATCACTTACTTAATAAATCTAGTTCAACATAATTAAGGCATGTTTCCCAGAAATTATTCACTAAAATAACTCAATAGTTAACCACTTTCATTTATATCTATTGTCATAACAACACACAACGATATTTAACGATACAGTAAAAAAAAAAAAAAGATGTTGTAAATGAAAGATTTTTGCAGTATGTTTTACAATAAAATACTATTTTAGTCTTTGTACTTCCAATTTTCACTTTAACTCAATGTATTCCTTACAGATTGTAATTATTTGTGAAATTTGATATAACTTTTTTGGGTGAAACTGTTTCCAATTTTTTTCAGTGTACATGTATTTTAACTAAAACATTTTAACATATGAACTTCAATATATTAAAGTGACATGGAAATCTTGTGAATGTTTGTGAAGGTTTAGCACAAATAAATCCGATTCCGTTTTGAACTGATTCACAAAAATCAAAATGACCAACGCTAATGCTGTTTGGAATAAAAATTTCAAATAAGAGTTTCATGTTATTAATACTATTAACACCCTCATACTCTCAAATTGTGAGACAAGCCTAATAAAACAGCACTTCTTAATGGCCAAATAAAAAGCACATCAAAACCACCCTAACAAAAAAAAAAAAGAAAAAAGTGGCTTAAAATATACTATAAATATTCAACATGTATCATCCAAATTTACCTTTGAATAATAAACACCAGACTCTCACAGGCCAGCATCAGTGGCTAATGCCATAACACAAAGTTTTAGATGTGAAACAGCAGTCAATAGAGAGGAGCTGCCAAGAATGAGTCCGTGTGTGTGTGTGTGCGTGTGCGTGTGTGTGTGAGAGAGAGAGAAAAAGAGAGAGAGAGAGAGAGAGAGAGGCTTTTGCTCTTTCACTGCAGGGATTACCCAAAGCCCCTTCAGCAGCACACAGTAGATGGATACAGGAAAGAGAAATGAGGGAGTGTATCCTGATGGATAGATATGAGAAGGAGGCGTGTCCAGAAGGATCAGCGGATGGAATGCTATTAGACGGGTCTCTGGCACAGGACCCTCGAACCGCTGTGCTACAGTCCAAATAACACGGCTTTACAGCCAGATTACACACATGAGCTCAGTCCTTCCTGTACTTCTCATCAGCATGTGGGTTTGTCTCATAACTGTGAGGTTTACATCAATAATACTATCATATAATTTCATTAAGTTTTTCAAAATAACTACAGTTGTTTTATAGACTAAAATAAAATAGATTACAAATCAAATATCATGATTTCTCTGTAAAAAACTCAGATTTTAAATATGCCTGTATTTGCAACTGTATTGTGTTTGTAAATGAGTTTTAGATTGAGTGCCAAAATTATGCTTCTGTCGTTTCAGCAACTTGTTTTTAACTTTGGCTTTGCTGTTACAATAACTACATCAACAATGTGGCTTTTTGTGTCAGTGAGAACTTGCGCCAAAGGCTGACAAGACTTTGCAAAAAGAAGAGACATTATGGGAGTGAATGGTATGTGCCTTTCGAAAGGTTAAGTATTATAGGCAAGTGCTCTGGAATTTGATACACAAAGAGCCTCATTCCTCTCCATTTCTTTTTTTCTGGGAATCCCCACATCTCTAGAGGTCAACAAATAAATAATAGCCATGATCATATGAGTTTAGCCATTAAAAAGAGAGGGAAATAATAAAAACAATGCTTCCACAGCAACCACACAAACTTCCTGATGACTAACAAGAATGAATCCAGCCAATCATCTGCTCCTGATTAGCATATTTCCATCATTATGAGAAGAACAACTTTTTGACTTCAACTAAAATAAGCTCCTAAAGATGTAAGATGATGTACAACGACACAAATTACTTAAATGACTGCTCATAAAAAAGGTAACAAACCATACAAATTTATTTAGAGCAGTCTAAACTCGCTGACCAGTGAAAGAAGAGCAAGCTGTCATGTCTGTTTCAGGCCTACAGCTGCTCCTAATGCGATCAATATAATCTGACAGCAAAAATCACTGAATTGAGCCCAGCAGACACCGGGCTTCCCTCACCATGAGCCCAGTCCTCTGAGCATGAGCTGCAAAAAAAGAATCTGTTTTCATTAGTGAAGAAGAGTTTAAACCGATGGAAATTTCCTCCATTGGTAAAAAACATTATATATATATAATATATATATATATATTATATATTATATATATATATATATATACATATCTTTCTCAGCTGCCTTCAATATGAGCAGTGCAAACCAGCAGAAGAAGCTGCAATGTGGAGATTTCAAGAACGCTGCAAGATGTTTCTGATACGCAGTTCAGATTCAACATGTTTGACTAAGCGAAACAAGAACACATCAAATTTGTGTGTAACTTAACCTCAGGGATTCCCCCTAGACACCCTACTTCACCTACTTAAAAAGTGTCAAGCACGAATTATAGTTTCTTAAAGAAGCATCTGTACTCCAGAACTGCAAGCTAAAGAGGAACACAAGGAAAGCGGGAACGAGGCGGAAGGAGGTTCCCAATCATTCCATCTCTGGTCATTAATGCTGTTTTCATTGACGAAACACAGGACTCCGGCGAGAGCACTAACTATCATCTGCGTCATGCGTGACAAGAGTCAATGCTCTCAAACGCTCACTTTCTTCCTCTTGCTCTACTCCTTGAACTCTCACACACTGCTCTCCCACCTTCAGTAGGCTCTTTCCACCAAATCTTTTTTTTTTTTTTTAAAGAACTTAATCTCAAATACGAGCAAGCTGACACTTTTTTCCTTCCCACTTTTTATTCCAGGAGCAATAACAGAAGGAAAAGGAAACCAAACAGGAAAAGCAAAAGGAAGAAACTCACCATCACCGAGGAGAGCTACTCCACGCTCTGCCTGTATGAAGTGTGTGAGTAAATGGGATGTTTTGATATTTTTTAATGTTCCAGCGAGAGAAGGCGAGCTGAAGTCCAGGCTCAAGGGAGTGGGCTGCACGCGTGCGGAGGGAGGAGAAAAGGAGAGATGACTGAACGAGTGTGCCTCAAAAAGATGAGTGCTTGCTCTCCTCGCTTTCCAACCCTGCCATCACAAAACAAAACGCCCACGCTTCTCTTTCTTTGCTCTGACCCCAGCGCGCTCGCTCGTGCTCTCTCTCCCTCCCTGCCCGTGCTCTTGCTCCTTCTCTGTACACAGACGGAGAGACGGCCCCTTTAGAACACAGCCAGCCAATCAGAGACGGACTCTGTTTCTCAGCCCAGCAATGCACACCCACACAAACATACAGAGAGAGAGAGAGAGAGAGAGAGAGAGAGAGAGAGAGAGAGGGGTGAATGACAGGAGACAGAAAATATGCAACAGGATGTTAGTGTGGGGCAGAGGGAGAAGGGTTTATATGAACACAAACACAAAGATTAGAGGAGACGAGGTAAGGGATTGTAAAACAGTAGAGATGAGACGAGAACAGAACAAACAAGAAACGAGATAAAATGAAAATAAGATGCTTTTAGAAGAGACTAAGAAAAGAGAGGAGAGGAGGTGAGGTGAGTGAGACAAGAACAGAGAAACAAGAAAGATAAGAGACCAAATCAGAAAAACAGGGGACAATTGGACACGAAAGAGAAGAGGTGAGACGAGAAGAGGAGAGACTGGATGAAAGAGGAAAAGAAGGTGAGGTGAGGTGAGATGAGATGAGAAGAAACAAAAGTAAAAGCAAATAAATGAGGAGAGAAGAGAGATGAGAAGATAAGAGACAACAGCACACCAAAAAAAGAGAAAACAGACAAGAGGTGAGACCAAAACAAATGAGACAACATGAGACAAAAAGAGAAGATATGAGAAAATATGAGAGTAAAAGAAAAAGGAAGACAAAAGAAAGGAAAAGACAATAGGAGATGAGACAATAAGAGAGAAATAGAGACAGATGAGAAGGGAAGAGACTAGATGAGAACAGAAACAAAGACAAAAAAGTTAAATAAAAAACAAAAAACAGACATAAAAAAAAAGACCACGAAAAGAAAACCACAAAAACACAAGAAGAAAACAAGAGACAAACTGAGACAAGAAGAGAAGAAGTGAGACAAACTGAGAGAAGACAGCAGAAGAGGGAAGAAAAGAGACGAGACAATAAGAGGACAAGAGAAGAGGTGAAACAAATGAGTCAAGGACAGATGAGAAGTGACGATAAGAAAAGATGAGACTAGATGAGACAAGGTGCCACAAGAAAAGAAAAAGGGAGGGGGGCAAGAGGAGAATACAAAGAGAAGAAGAGAGACAAGAAAAAAGTGAGTTTGAGAACAAAAGAGACAGCAAGAATAGAGAATAGATGATGCAAAGACAACATCTGAGACAAGTAGAAGACATGGTGAGACATGAGAAGAGACAAGAAAATAAGGAAAGATGAAACAAGATGAGACAAAAAAAACAAGAGGTGAGAGGAGAAACTGCAGGAGAAGAGAACAGCTTAGAGAAAAGATGAGACAAGAAGAGAGAAGAGGAGACGAGAAAAAGTGAAAAGAGATGAGACAAGAAGAAAGGAAACAAGACAAGAAGAGAGACGAGAAGCTGGGGAAATGTTTATGTTGCAGTCACTGAAGCACAGAGAGTGCAGAGGTGTTTCTCTCTCATACAGCTCTCATTTCCCCTTCTCCCTCTGTCAATGTTTGTGCTTTTCCACCGAGACAACAACACACACACACACACACACAGTATTTCCAACCCCATGCTGCTAAAAGGAAAGTCAAGATGCAAATCGTGCTGACCGTATCTCTACATGTGAACCACAGGAGCTTGCTACGGCTGAACTTTCACAAATTTTAGACATCTAAAGAAAACTGGACAGGAAGTTAAATAAAAAATAAAATAAAATAAAATAGTAAAAGGTTTATTAGTTATAAGTGTGATGCTGAAAGAACTGAAGACAACTGAACATGATCCAGGCAGCTAGTCTGTGGCTCGGGCCAGTGGTCCAGTGAGGACAGGAGAGTGGGCGTCTACATATGCAAGCACATATGCCTGAGTGTGTGTGGACATGGGAGACAAACTGTGTTTGCGTTTTTATGATGCGTTTAAGGCTTAGGCCAACAAATAGTGCCAGAGCCCAGAGCAAACTAGAACAGCCTGACCTATATCACTCACTCACTCACTCACACACAAAACAAAGTCAAAGATTCGCCCTCCTGTTCTGTAGGAAGAACAACAGGAAATGACAACGTGATTCATGACACAACAAAATCTACAGTATATCCTGTGTTTTCTCTCCATTTCACAAGCCTTCTACAACGGTGCAAATAAAAGCTTACTTACATGCAACAACTGATCAATAGTGAAAATAGTTAATTGACTGGATGGATGTTCTGAGTGATGCCAGTCCACAATCTGATTTGTGTTGCAGCCTCGAACTAAAGCACACCATGCTGGTTCGTCTGGCCGGAGGAGAACTGGCCTCCTCGACCGAGCCTGGTTTCTCCCAAGGTTTTTATTTCCATTTATGTCAACGATGGCGTTTGGGTTCCTTGCCGCTGTCGCCTTTTGTCTTGCTTAATTGCGGGCACTTAATATTTGGCAATATTATCAGCTTGACTGCACAGACACTGCTGGATGTGAACTGAACTGAGCTGGACGATGTCATCACTGAAACAATGAAGAACTGACTTTAAATGAAAAATTAACTGTTAACTATTGTCCTCTTTTTGGAGCTTCTTTACAGCAGAATTGAATGTTGTTTAGATTATTGAAACATTTTAAGACTGTAAAACTGCTTTGACAATCTGTATTGTATAAAGTGAAATATAAATAAAGGGGAATTTCATTATTGATTAATTACCATTTCTACGTAAACAAAATTACATTCGAAAGTGGTCAAAGAGTGGAAAAAAGCGTACAATGCAAGTTGTCAGAAATACATGCGCAATTTAATTAAAAATCTTTGAAACATAAAATCTTTTATGAGTCCAGATGTGGCTGTTGCAAGCACTTTGACAGTGTGATTGTGTAGCTAAACAGGACATAATTTATATTTCACTGTTATATTCGTATAATTCAAGCATTCCCATTTGTCAATGCAGCTTGTCATAACAGTGAACGATTAAATGACGCTGTTGTCATTAAACCTCAATAGCTTCACAGAGCGTGTGCATAAATGTCAATCAAATGGAGCACAACCGAGAAAATTAATGCCATATTTTTCATTTAAATAATATTATTTTTTGGACACAGGACAGGTTTTAACTAGTACTGGGCGGTATACCGGTTCGGACTCAGCGCCCTCCACATCAGCAGGTAACACGGGGAAAGCAAAAGAAAAGTAGAGCCAAATGTCACTTAAAGATGCATTTGCTAGAGGGACTTACTACGACAGAAAAAGCAAACGGTGGATGGAGATTACAAACTCGATCACTAACCACATAGACAAAGACATGGTCCCGCTAAATACAGTCGAAAAAGAAGGCTTATAGACCTCAAAATCAATGCAAGTTTTCTTTTTTGATTTACTTGAATACAAGTGTAATGTACCTGGGCTTGAACTAATGCAAGTTGCACACCTTTTTGTATTTATTATGTAAGTTGCCTTTACATGCTGTTCACTTTGTTTTACTATTTATTTGAATGTGAATATATATCAAAGCCCATATATTAATGCAAATTGTCACTTCACTAAGTCACTTGTTTTTATATTTCCTTTTTAGATTTACTTGAATACTGTGTAATGTACCTGGGCTTGAACTTGAAGCAAAAGTATTGCAAGTTGTTCTACTTTTTGTATTGGTTTTTATAAAAAAGATTTTTGTGAAATTTGCACAGTAAAAATTCTGTATTTTGACTGCAATTGTCTTTGCATTCTGATTCCTCACTTCATTAGAATCATGACTGGCTCTTATTTGTAAACAACAGCATAATTTTCCCGCCCAACACAAACCTTAACCTAACCACAATTCATAAAAACATATAGAAATACTTAAATTAATAAAAAAAAAAAGCAATAATTTCAAACCTAACCACAAAAATATAACAAAAACTTAAAAAAAAGGTAACTAAAACAAATTAAAAAAAAAAAATATAGCTACATTTTTAAATATTAAATCTACATAAATATTAGTTTTATCTTTATTTCTCAAAATATAGCTACATTTTGCAATTGTAACTTTACATAAATTGTATTTTTATTAATTACATTTATAATTATTAATTTTATTATAAACTATTATTATTTAGCTTTACTCTCAATGTATTTTTTAATTTTGAAAATATTAATATTATTACTTTATTAGTATAATAAAATAAAAAATATGTATTTTTTATCATTCCTTTTATCTATTATTTTCTCTTCTATTATTACAGTAAAAAGTAAAACAGTATATGTGTGTTCTGACAGAGTAATCTCCTCTTAGCTGTTAAACACTGTTTTTTTTTTCTTCTTTAATATTACTTACATTTGTTAAATACTTCTCTGATGCTTTTTAACTTTTTAATTTTTTTTTAAATTTTCATTTTATTTTATAATATTAATTACACACTAATAGTTCACCCAAAAATGAAAATTCTGTCACTCTCACTCTCAATTTGTTCCAAACCTGAAGATATTTTGAAGTATGTTGGTAACCAAACAGCTGATGATAGCCTTTGACTTCCATAGTATGGGGGAAAATACTATGGAAGTCAATGGCTACTGTCAACTTTTTGGTTACCAGCATTCTTCAAAAAAATCTTATTTTTTGTTCAACAGAAGAGAACTTGAGTTTGGGATACCAACTACAAAAATAAAACACCAAATAAATTGAAGGAAAACATAGCCAAAGGGGGTGAACTACCCCTTTAAATCTGCTATTCATTTGAAAGATACCATTCGGAAAAATTCAATACTTTATAGATTAAAGGGACAGTTAACCAAAAAATTTATATTACCCCATGATTTACTCACACTCGATGCATCCTAGGTTTTTATGACTTACTTCTTTCAGATGAATACAGTCAAGAGTTATAATAAAAAATGTCCTGGCTCTTCCAAGCTTTTAGAATGGCAGTGAATGGGTGTCGAAATTTTGAAGTCCAAAAAAAGTATATCCATCCATAATAAAAAGTGCTCCACACGGCTCCGGGGGGCCTCCTGAAGTGAATCAATGTGTTTGTGTAAGAAAAATATCCATATTTAAAACTTTATAAACAGTAATCTCTAGCTTCTGCTAACTGTTGTAGGCGTGTTCATGAGAGAGTGGTGTTCCAACGGATGACGTAGGATGTAGGCATAGCATAAGCTCCGGTGAGAATATGCTAGTCTTGTGAGAACCAAGTCTCCTTCATCCTCGTTTTGTACTTCTAATTCATGACCTGTGTTTTGTTTTGCTCTTTCCTCTGCACTTGTGTGTTCGTCACTTCTCACCACAGCTTACGCTACGATGAGCCCTGGACCGGATGCTGCTCGTGTATGTGAGGATTTTCCCAGCTGAGCTGAGAACAGGTGGGTACGAGGTTGGTGTACACTAGTGGGCAGAGCTCTGCAGCCCAGCGAGACATGACGCCCGAGTGTTTTTATACCACTGTGTGCCAAAACTGACAAAGCCACAGGCTGCTTCCTCACAGCGACCACACCCACAGCCAAAGGTAGACACACTAAAACGACAGCTCTGTGAAGACTGTACCAATGTGCAAAAAGGCCACCGGGCAAAACAGCAATAACACATGTACACACACTATAGTGATGCCATCTGTCTGCCTCACGGTGTGCAGCGAGGACTGTAAATCCAGCCAGTTCAGGGCATTTTCAGTGAGGAGTCGTAATCTCTCTGGATTTGTGTGTGTGGAGGGATTTTACTGCACTGTATTGGAGGAACTCATGATGGCATACATCACACACACATGTATGAACAGCAGACTCGCTGTGCCAGATAAACACACATCACTAATATCTCCTGACTGGACCACGCATTGGCAGCAAACTGAATTTGCTGTGATACGGTGAACTTTGACATTTAAGTGCAGCTGCATGCATGTGTGACTTACGTTGAACAGATTGGTCTTATTCCTCTCGCAAAAAAGTCCTTGTGCCGGCATGTGCTTCAGCTGTTGCCATGGGACACTGCTCCCTAGCAACACGTCTCGTGCCCATTGCAGGTTCTGTAAAAACACAAACATATTCAGTCAGCTCTGTATGCAGCAGGGTGATAGTGTGTGTGATGACTTGAACCGACTGAAGTCTGAGGAAAACCTGCCCACTTCACTCGCACACACACACACACACACCTGATGGAACAGTAGAGTCCTGCTTAACTGCGAGGTATATACTATTTAATGAAAAAGTAGGCAGCATGCGAAAGAGTGCACAGTAGGTGAGGATAAACATTTCAATTAAACACAGTGTAGTATGCAGTGCTAGTATATACTTTATATTGCCTACTAGTTTTGAGAAAAAGTATTCATTACATAGCGATAAACATTTCAAACAGCATCACACTACACTGTCATGTGACTTTAATTAATTATGCAGTTATATACTGTATATCACTTACTAGTTTTGAGGAAAAGTATGTGATTATGCAGTAGGTAGGAAACATTTCAAACTGTATTACGCTGCAGTTCATGTGACTTTAATGAAGCATGCAGTGATAGCATTTAATGCAGTATGCTGTGATATTAGTACATGCTGTATATTACCAGTATGCAGTGATAAATACAGTATCTGAAACTATTACACTACATTGTCACATGACTTTAATGCAGTATGCTGTGATATTAGTACATGCTGTATATTACCTACTAGTTATAGAAAAAAATAATATGTGGCACATTAGGTAGTGACAAGCATTTAAATCTATATTACACTATACTGTTAAGTTTGCAGTGATAGTACAGACTGTACATTGCCTACTGGTTTTGAAAAATGTGAAAAGGTATGCAGTAGGTAGAAAGCATTTCAAATTGCAGTTAGGGCTGTGCAATTAATCGAAAAAACGATTTGATTTCGATTTTGGCCTCCAACAATTATGAAAATCCAATAATCGAGATAAAACAATTATTGTGCCCCATTCTACCCCCTTTTGCAGCGCTGTGCTTTCGTTCCTCCATAAAAGCCCAATTTCCCATGCAAATCAGTAAAATCATGTAACGTGACACTTGCAAAATGGGACGTGCTTGAATTATCGAAGTATATTTATTCATGTTTTTAAAAGCGTGAAAGAGAACTTGCGCTGCTCCTCAGGAAGATATAAGCGCTCAGAGACAGAACAGAACACGGACATTTAAAGTCATCTTTTAGCTCGAGGTGCACGCCTAATCGCTCAAGTACATGCAAAAATGTGTCAAAATGCTGCGCTTGGTGATTTATTCATGTATACCTTCGTCGGTCATGTAATAAATTAATGTAAAAAAGTTGAGAACGATTACGCGTGTAACAGTAATTTGGATCCATGCAGCTCTTAAAGTGACAGCGGGCTATATATTTATTTTACATTTGATTATTTAATTTCTGCAGTACCACGCTACCTGAACCTTTTTCATATGAACTGCAATAAATACAAAACTAAAGCCAAACTTAAACTGAAATGAGACATTAATAATAAATGGTAAAGTGAAAAAATGATACTGCTTGAGACTTGCATAAAAAAAAAACCTTAAAGCACAGTTTTGTTTAATTGTAATCTTTTTATTCTATTGTATGGTTTCTTTGCTTTTTTTGTATTATGACAGTTTAATTATTTTCAATAATTTTGAGGACTTTTTGTTGTTTTTGAAATTCCACTGGTGTCTATAATGTAGATGTCATAGCAAGTCAAGTCAAGTCTGCTTTATTGTCAATTCTTCCACATTACAGTAATACATACAGAGAATTGAAATTGTGTTAAAGACCATAAGTGCATACAGATAACACTAACAGCAGAACATTAAATACAGATAATAAAATATAAAGTACAACTATAAAAAATATAAAAATAGGTCATATAAAAAGAAAAGATAAGGTAAAGCAGCAAAATGGTAGATAGAGTGCAAACCAGTGAAGTAAACAGTGCAGATATAATGATTGTAGCAACCTTTTTCACAGGAAATACATATTTGATATGTATCAAATATGTATCTTTAAATAAATCACTCATATAAAGTTTTGGTCATATGGCCCCCTCATAATCATGTTAAATAACCGTGATTACAATATTGACCAAATAATAAACTGTGTAGTGCTGCATTATAAATCGAAATCGCGATTTGACACTCCTTACTGTAGTAAAAGCATATAAAATATAATGCAGCATTATAAATACAAAACTCCATACTACACTTAGTGATAGTATAATACTCCCGTGTAGGGCTAATCGAAATGGTAATCAAATGTTTTCCATCACGATTCGACCAGGAAGCTGCCTTGTCCATGGCGTATCTTTCAGCGAAGCATGGTTCTGTGATCAGTATTAAATCTCCATCAGAAGGCCAGAGGTGACTGCCCTCCTTGCGCTGAAAATCCAAATATGCCCCGAAGAAGAAACCCAGGAAATGCCTGTAGCGGTTTAACTGCTTTTATTGTTTTATGGTTGACTAATAAACACACATTATATGGTTTATCTGAGTTCTAATTATTATAATTTTCATAAAAATAAAGTATATTTATAATGCAATGCCTTTATCACTGCTTAGAATACTATGAAATATGTTGCGTGCCTTGTGTAAGAAGCCACATCATCTCACAGAAGGATTTATTTCAAACACAGACTGCGTTATGTAGTGAGTTTGGAGTAAAAATATGTTATTAAATGTGGTATTTTCAACTGCTTTCAGATGGAGCAGCATTTACTACACAGAGCTGTAGTTCACTGAGAAGCTACAGTATGTAAACAGCTGTCATTATCGCAAACGATTTCTTCGATTGCATAATCACCCAATAAAATTGTATGTGTTTTTTTTTTTTTTTTTTCGTAACTTGTCAGTGAACTACGGCTCTGTGTAGTAAATGCTGCTCCATCTGAAAGCACCTGATGATGATTTACTGCTGATTACAGAACCGGGTTTACTGACAAAATGTGCATGACAATCACATTCGATTAATCGTGCAGCCCTAATACTGTGTACTGCCTACTGACTGTTTTTAACAGGTATCTCAGGAGTAGTATACAGTGATACTATATGTTGTATAGCGCCTACTGATCTTTTTAAACATAATGTGTGAAATAGTATGCTGTAGGTAATAATAAATGTTCTGAAATGCAGTATGCTGATTTATTATACTGCATCCTGTGTATGCATAAACTGTTTTTTTTTAAGGTGATGAGACGTGTAGGCAAAGTATGGTAACCCATACTCAGAATTTGTCCTCTGCATTTAACCCCTCCAAGTCTACACATACAGCAACATTTGAGTTGCAAGTCCGACTCTAACCATTAGGCCACAACTGCCCCCTGTTTCAAATTAAATTATGGTATTCTATTGTCACATAACCTCACAAAATATGATTGTGCATATGATTTTGATTTTGCATTTAGTCTAATTAAGTTATAAATTCTTCTTGTAGTCAGGGTTGCCAGGTCTGCGTAACAAAACCAGCACAAATGCTACTCAAAACTAGCCCAATAGCATTCCGGGGCAAACTGGATATGAAAATCACTCCAAAATTGTGTTCTGGGGGTGGGTTGGTGATGGCAGGGGTTTCACTACAACCCGTATACTAAAAACACAACCCACAGCAACAGTATGAAAATAGTCCAATTCCACATAAAAACTGGGGACTTGGTAACACTGCTTAATTTGTCACACTGGAAATCGGTTAAGTCCCATTGCATTGTGGGACGTCAAATACAGTACTACACATTTTAATCTATCCCAGCAGGCCATCCAGATATTCTGTACATAAAAACTTTGTATGAACTGCCTTACTGATAGAAACAACTTTAAAATGTAGACTAACAGATCCCATTACAGCTTAAGATAATCCAAACTCTTGTGACACTGAATCATCCAATCAAATCTATTTCCACACCGCTAATTTGCCATTAATGAACACATAACATCAGAGCGCTGCAGTCTGACTTCTTTATTAGGATACAGATACACACGCATCTCTCACTGTATCTCACACACTGTACAATTGAGAGCTCAAACGCTGTCTGGGGCCATTATTAAATCTGAGAGCTAAATTTCCATGATTTAGCCTTGGGGTAATAAAACGATTCGGGTGCAATTAAATATGTTGTGGCGGTTATAAAATCTCATGGTGGGGTGATTAAATTTCAGAGCTGAACAATCTCTGCTCAAAGATCAGACAGATTTCTGAGTGTGAAGGGATGGAGATGACATACATGAGTCCGTTTGGTAAGAAAGTGTCTGAAAACAGCACAAACACACATGCAATGGAGAGAGAGAGAGAGAGAGACAGAGAAAGAGAGAGATGACATGATATAGTCACTCCAAGACTGACATGAAATTTTTAATAAAGTATTGGCTCCTTGTGCATGCAATTATAATAAATAAGGACTGAAACTTCCAAGCTTCAAAAAAGGATGCACCATAACAGTAGTTAATCTGCTTTATCTCAGGTCTTCAGGTCTTCTCTTATAATAGACTGAAATTTTAAGCCATTATTCAGTGATAATCATCGCTGCCAGGGCTCTATCCTACAACTAAATGGTTGCATTCTGTGACCTTTTTCCTGGCAGTGTGACTGATTTCTGTTTGAGGTTGCACTGGTGCCATGACCAGTTAGATTAACCTATAAACACTGCCATTTCTGTAGCGTTTAAGAAACATTCAGAAACAAATGGGCCAGAAGCGGAACAAAACCATACCACACTGACCAATTACCAGACTAACAAAATTTTTGTTAGTCTGGAGACCTGTAGATTTAAATTTTAACCATTATTCAATGATAATCTTCCTTTCCAATGAGTTGTTTACCAATTTGTGAATAAATTACTGGAATGGGTACTTTGAAGTGTAACCTACTAATTCAGTGAAAAGATCTGACTCAAAGAACAGTTTGTTAAAGAACAAGGCATTGCTACTTTTCTCAAATGAACTCACAATCTTCAGTGAATAAATTTCAGTGTTTTTTCACAAAAAATTATCAAATGTCTTTGAAAAGCTTGGAATATAGTGCATAAGTCATATGAAATATGTTTATGATACTTGTATGGTGCTTTTTTGTCATTCTTAAATAATTCAAGGTTTGTGTTTGAAGGATGAAAGGAGGTTGGAATGACATGAGGATGTCATTTTGGAGTGAAGCATTCCTTTACTGTAATTCAAGATATGACAGTTAGAGAAAGAACAAAACAGAAAAGAGAGCATTAGGCTGGATATGAAAGGTTATGCCAGCAGAACATAAATCACAGAGATCAGGCTTTGGTCTACCCTACTGTGAAAGAAACATGAACAATAATGCTTTACATTCTTTTCAAGTGTCCTCCCTCGTATATTATTATACATGGCTATGGATATAACAACCTTTAATTAAAAAAAAAAAAAAAAAAAAAAAAAAACACTAAGATTTCTTTCTTGCTACAAAGAAAGCTGCTATTGTTCCATAAAAAGGAAAGCTCAAGTTTTCATAGAAAATTCACCAGAAAGAAAAACAGATAATCACATGCAGAGACTGTATGTCAATGTGTTTGAAATGTTGGTTCTAATACTAACAAATGCTGTAATACGCTTTCAGGCAGGGCCCAAAATTACCACCATGTCACACTGGCCAGTGGTGAATGAACTGAGAAACTGAATTTTGTATTATTATTATAAAAAATTATTTATATTATAAATATTAAATTTTTTCATGAATATCAGTGACAAAAAGCGCAGGTCGACATGTAATTTTCAGCATCATTCACAAGATGAATCAGTCTCAAACGCTCTGTCACTAAAACCATCAATACAAAATTTCAAAAATTAAAAAAAAAAAAAAAAAAAAAAAAGCAAAAAAGTAAAAAAAAAAAAAAAAAAAAAAAAAAAAAACATGTGTCGCCATGTGGGGCTCTGGGGAAAGAAATACTAATAGATATTACAGGTATACCTTTCATGGTGAATTTCCCATAAATAAAAGCTGAAGATACACAAGCCACAGCAGATGTTTCCTTTAGTGAGCATCAGACTGAATGTTCAAATTATTATGGTTTTAGTAAATTAATTTATTTATTCTGCTTGTAAACTATGCTTCTAAAGTTTTTTTTTTGTTTTGTTTTGTTTTTTTAACAAATTGTGATTGGCTGTATACCTTAAGCGTGTGACGGAAATGTTACGCCCCTTCCCAGGTTCAGGAAACTTTCCTCCGTAAAATGCGATGCACACCTCTGAATATTTGGGTCGAACTGTTCTGGAACAGTGTTGTAAATACAACTTAACCACTGATTTCTAGTTGCTACCTCCTTTGGAAGGCCAAACAAGTAGTTTCCATTTTCACAATGAAACACACAGCGTCTCCACGAAATGGCACCGGCGGCAACAATACTACAGCGAGAATAAAAGTTACGCCTTCTTTCTTTGCGTGAACATTTGGGTGGCGTTATGCAAATCTCCCCACACAGTGACATAGAGATGTGGGGGTGTGTCAGAATGAAATGTTTTAGGAGGGCGTGGACAAGTCTTTTATAAAACTTTTATAAATAATATCTCTATGGGTTTGAGACTTTAATCTTTGAGACTTTACGGATCTTCTATATGCACGAACAGCTTTTAACACTCCAAAGACAAAGGAAAACATGAAATAGCATCATATGACCCCTTTAAATATATCATATCATACAGATAATCATTAATCATTAAATCATTATGATTAAATAGTTTACAGTTACGATTCTGGATGCTGATTTGTTAAAACAGCCGTGCAAAACACAATACAGTAACAGCTACTGCACGGTGCACAGCTCCCGTTAAAGGACAAGTAACAGATAATAAATTCATTTAAAGTTTAATGAAACATTTTTTAAAAGTACTTTTATAAAAGAAATATAGCACTTGATGTTCTCCTATACTGCACAAAAATTAGGGATGCACTGAATGTCCGGCAACCAAATAGCAACCAGCGCAGAGTGAGATGCGCGCACTCTTTATAACGCAACACACATGTCGGCAGTGTGGAAGCGTTTAAAACTGTTCGAAAAAGATGCAGAAATCATTACAAGCACCGGCAGCGAGAGACTGTTTAGTACTGCAGCGCATTTCTCTGATGAGAAGAGGAAGGGGTGGTTGTTGCTGGTTACTGTATGATGACTGAAATCGCGAAATGGCCTTCAACAATTAGTAAATAAAATGCAGAACTTCATGATGTCTAATACATGTTAGTATTGTAATGTTGGTATTGTAATTTTACTGTTGTTTTGTAAAATAAAAAAGACAATAATAATGATATAATAATTACAACAACTGTGTTCAAATTGGGATCTGTAATATTTTCTAATGTTTTAAAAGAAGTTTCATCTGCTCAGCAAGGCTGCTTTTATTTGAACAGTAAAAAAATACATGTCAGATTCAAGAAGAGAGTCTCAAAACTGGCCAATTTTTTATTTTTTATTTTACTAACTTAATTTTAAGTTAATTTGTGCTTTGTTGTTATAACATCTAGAATGTAAAAAAAAATATAATGTTAATGTTAAAATAAAATTTTTTTTTTTTTTTGAAAAGCAAGACAAAACAGTAAAAAGCACATTTTGGCTATTTAATTTATGCAATGGTGAAAAAAAAAATTGGCAAAATACACGGGAAAAAAAAAAATCGAAACGTGTTCAGTATTGAGCCTTCGGCCAAGTGTTTCATTTTGTTCAGTTTCAGCTTTGGCCAAGATTTTTTTATTTCGGTGCATCCCTAATAATAATGTGACATCTGAAGGGCTTGCCGGCACTCCACAGCTGTGCCTAACAAGGCCATCAGCCCATTCGAGCAGGAAGTTGATTTATTTCGCACAGTTTTTTACATGACTTGACCACATACTGTATGTACAGTCAGCAGGGGGAATCCCCAATGACCCCATGTGCACACTTACCAACTTCAAATATAAACCACAAGCAAAAAACCAACTGCAGCGGATACATTAAACTTCAGGCAAGTGTAGGTGGTCTGTTTAGTGGTCAGAGGTGTTAAAAAACATTCTGGCATTATGCTAAACTTGGCACTACTGCTCTTTTAACACCCATGAGGTGAGTGGGCACAGTTTTCAATGCCCAGTCTTACTATCTGTAGGTTGTGGCATCCACCGTGCATGGGCTTTAAACACACACACTGTTGAATATGATATCATCCTCTTGGCTGAGTCAGCAGTAGAGATACACATACTGTATATCTAGAGCTGATCCTGGTGTTCTTGTGCAGTAAATGGTTATTGTATCTTTTTTATGTAAAAATACTTTCCAGCGTTATGTGCAGAGACAACTATAAGTATACTCACAATCAGGTTGCAGTGTGATTTCCTAAAATGATAAACACCGTGAAGATTACAAAACACTGTTTTAGCGGCCTAACACTGACTCAGTCAATGGGGTGGGACTAAACAAGGTGACTCTCATTAACGCTGTCAAGAAATGTCATGGTTATACTTCACCCTCAATTCAAGTAAGGAATAATTGCACCTTGGGAATGCATTACACCTTGGGTGTGCATTATTTTATAATGATTTAACGGATCGGAGTCAATTATTCCACTTACGCATCTCATCCAGCGCCTCCGTTTGCTTATTCCAAAATGTAATTTTAGACCTAGTATTGAAGGCTTGAGCCATTGATAGTAATTCAGTTATATGAGAGAGAGACAGAGAGAGAGAGAGAGAGAGAGACAGAGATTAAGCATGCATGGATTGAGTCTGTGTGTCTCTCAACAGTGTTCGGCAGCAGCGAGTCTACTAATAGCGAAATATCTGCTTCAAGAACAGCGCCGTTATTACCTCGCTAGTGAGAAATGACATGTAGCTTTTAAGTTGCTAAACTATTTTACTGATAAAATCATAAGAGCAGCGCTGCAACACGTTTTTGTGTGCATGTATGTTTCTGTGTGTGTGTCATTACTGTATGAGTGTGCGTTTGTAAGGGAGAGAGAGTGGGAGAAATAGAATTTTTGCTTTCCATACATAATAAAACCATTTGTGCTAAAAACATGGTGGTAATTTGTTGTTTATTTATTGTTTACTATATTTATTAGCTTGGTCAGTGTCGTTGTGGTTCTTTTGCTGTTGTAAGCTGTAAGGACCGTTGAAATAACTGAAATCATTTGGCGATGTATTTTGGTCAAGACCTGCCTGGAACTACGTTCTCTGTGCATTTCCCTGAAAATAATTGCACACCTTAGAATGTTCGTCAACCAATCAGATTCAAGCATTCAATGGCCCGGTCGTATAAGAAATAATCTGCATAAAGAAAATGAAGACGAAGACCATTATGTAAATTAAAAAAGTTGTCTACTGTAAATTCAGAAAATATGATTCTGATTAGTATAATGTGAAAAAAAAGTTTATTATTAAATTATTACACTACATATTAAACAGTAAAGTACATCTGTAAATAGTATTTTAGTATGTTTTTAGTATTTGTTATTAATACTAATTCTTTTCACACTACAGTAATGAGAATGAGATTTTTTTTTTCAAGATTCACTGAGCTGTTCAACCAATAGCCAAATTTAGGAAGCAGCATTATTCAGTATCATTGATAAGCTACTATAGTTTGTTTTTATATTGTCATATTAATTTTTGAAATTCTTAGTAATTTATTTATATATATTTTTTTGTCTATATAGTTTTATTAAGTTGTAGCTTTTAGCTTAATTTATGTAGTTTTAGTTATTTTAGTACTTCAACTTAAACTAAACAGATGAGAAATGCTGCCTTGGGAACTAGCTGAAACAAAGTAAGTTTTGTTAAAATTTTATTTCAGTTAATATTTTATATTAGTTTTAGTTAACAATAACTCCGACAGGAGGTGTATGAAAAACCTGTGTAACAATATTTTTTTATAAGAGAAATAAAAATTATATTTTTATTTTATTTTATTTTTAGTTTACACTAACTGTGTTTAAAAACATTTTTTTCTTTTTATAACAGGCATAAAAGATTATAACATATTATAACATTAATATTTATGTTGTACTTTAAAATATGATGTTACTTGAAAATGTATTAATATTAAATTATTAATATACTAATAATAATTGTTGCGTGACTATGCGTTTGGTTACATGACACTTGACAGATTTGGTCGAATCTGTAAAATATAAGAAAAGTTTGAACGATGTAGTAATTTATAAACTTTAGTATTTATTGTAGTCTTTCAGGAAAATGTCAAAACTGTGAATTTCAGATTAGCACAACAGGGTTTCAAATTCATCATGGGTGAAAAAGATGCGACCCCTGGGAAGAATTTTTTTTACTTAAAATATACTTTAAAAAATAATTATTTACATTATGCTTGATTTTAGTTAAAAATAACAGTGGTCTGTGAATGTTTTGATTTTAGTTAAAAATAACAGTGGTCTGTGAATGTTGATGCTTTAAAAACATTAATAATATTTTTATTTGAATGTTTTTATTATAACGTATTATAAAATTAAACATTTTTACAGAGAAACTAAAAAAACACATAATACTTACTATTTCATGCTAATGTCATGGATGTACAGAAAAAAAGTAACGTAACTAGTAATCAGTAATTTAATTAGATTTTCAGAGTAACTTGAACAACACCGATTATTTTTTGAAACAGAGTTAAAACAAAAAAGATCTCTACTTATTTTTTCTCAGAACACATGCAAGTTTGCATTCCTTTATTTCAGTGGTGCAGAAATTATACACTGTTATGTGTGTGTACAAGGTGTGTGTGTGTGTGCGTGTGTGTGCGCGCGCACCTTGTGTGTCTTGCTGTAGGAGTACAGGTGGGCCAGACGATAGAGACTCTTGTAGTGTTGCGGGTAGCGACTCAGACACAGGAAGAGAGACCTCACACACACATCCACTAGTGTTTTCCTCTGCTCTCTCTGTCCCGGCGGCAGACACTTAGGCAGCTCTATCACCTCCAGCGGAGGCGGCGGCTCTGGCCTGCGCTTGCCCTCGCTGGAGGAGCTGGTCTGGGTGTGAGGTCTGTGTGGTTGGGAGGTGTGCAGTGGATGAGGTGGAGCTTGGGTCGGGGTGTCTGTGGTGGGGGTTTTGGGGACGGAGGCCTCTGGGGAGGTGATGGATAAGGTGGTGTCTGAAGACTCTTGTGTGACTGAAGATTCTTGAGAGAGTGTGGCAGAGCTGATATCCATGTTCTTGTCCTCCAAGGGGCCTGTGGGAATCAAGAGGCCAGAGGTGACCACCAGCTGCAGATATTGATTGTAAAAAGCAACAGAGTAAATGATACTGTGTTTTGTGATTCTGGCAAGACAGATATTCGCTAAATTTCAGGAAAACTGTCAAGAATATGTCTGTCTGGCTTTTATTTTAATCCAATAAAAAAAAATAATAATAATAACTTTAAACTAGTCGCTTATTATCATGCAAATTACTAGTATATTGGCTGTTTATTAGTACTTCTAATATTAATGCCTCATTCTGCATGAACTTATTTTAGATCCCTTAATCTCTACCCCAAACCTAAACTTAACAACTACCTTACTAACTATTAATAAGCAGAAAATTAGGAGTCGCAGTTAATAGTTAATAGTGAGAATTGGTCCCCATACAAAATTTTAACTAAAATTATTTTTAGCTAAAATAAAATTAAGACAATTTCAAGACAGATAAGATCATTTTACATTAATTTATTTTTAGAGTTATTCAATAATTTCATACAAAAAAAAAATTGAATTACGATATTTATATACTATCGTACAAAAGTTTGGGGTTGGTGAGTGTTTACAAAATATGCTAAATATCAATACTAAATGCTAAATGCATTTTACCACAATTAAGCAAATATAATTAGATATTTTGACCATTATGAGAATATGACGGGAAATGTGCCTAATAACCATTAAGTATTTACTATTTATTATTATTTTTATGATTGTAACGATGTGTTATCCAGTTCGAGAGTCACTCCTGAGCTCCACAGACACAGAACAATAATTCAAAGTATAAATACTGTTATTGTAACAGGGTTAGAAATTAATTTAAAAATTACCAAAACGTTGCATAAGGTACGTGTTTAGGAGAACTGGCATCAATACCTGCATCCTCTGCTGTGGCCGGTTTCTCTTTTCCAGTGGCATTTGATTCTTCCGGAAAAATACTACACTTCCCAGGATCGACCTTGTGGCTGCTGTCCTGTGAGCTGGTGGCGTCCATGAAGACATCCTGCAAGGAGCTGGAGTCCGACATGCCAGCAACGCTGTCCTGACTTTGCTCTGATTTTGGGAAAAAAAATATACCACACAATTACCCTCATTCAACAAGAGCGTCCTCCTCTGTCCTTTGTAAATATTCATATAATTAAAAAGACCTTTTATTCATTTATTGTTTCAGAGTAGCCCAATTTGCACAATCCACAAATCAACACAGATCCCCAGATGAATTGTGTGATAACTTCTAATGAAAACAAGGCTGGAAACAATTGCTGGATTGACAGATTTACAAATGTAGCTATTCCTGAAGAGCAGGCAGGTTTATTTTGGAACAAGGTTTTGGATTTTAACATGGAGAAAGGGAAATCAGAATTCTGTACCTGAGAGCATTTACTATCATTTTCTACAAATTAAAGGAACAGCAATAAAGTGCTGCAAGAATAAGTCCTAAAACCCAGAATTTTTGGTTAAATGCCTGAAATGAGGTCTGTATTTAACACAAAACCCAAGATATGTCCTTGTTTTTCAATGACATAAAATACATCAGTAATATCCCACTTGTGATTTTTTTTTTAAAGATATTACATGTCTTGAAATACATAATTAAAAGTGGGACAACAAATGCTTTCCTTAGCATTAAATCGAACAAGTAAACATCTTTTCATTAGTCTGCTTTTACTGCCTTGTTCTGTTTATAATCGCAATCTTGCAAACTATTTTAACTCAAACTTTCCAACTTGTAGATTTCAACTCTTTCCCCGCCACTGACCGAATTTTCTGTTATTTATGAGATGACGCTTCGTCGCCATTGATGTAATTTTCAATTTTTTGTGAACAAAACATGTAAGAATCAAACTTTTGTTGGTCACTGATTTTATTTTCTGCAATAATCCAAAAGCCAATTGAAAAATCCTATTCAGGTTTGTAGAGGGGGAAAAAAAAACACCTCATCACTGCAGCACTTTATTAAGCCACAAAACTAAAATTCTGTCATTATTTACTCACCCTCACGCTCATCCAAACCCATATGCTCTTAAATTTCTACTGCAGAACACAAAATGTTGTAATGTCTTGCTTCTAACTACTCTGAAAGTCAATGAGGACAAACACCGTTTAAAAAAAATAAATAAATAAAATAATTGTCTATGACTTCTATTCCAAGTCTTCTGGTTTGTGTGAGGAAAAGACTAAAATTTAAGTAGTTATTCACTGTTGATATTTCCTTTCACTGTAATTCTCATACCTGATTTGTACTTTTGCATATTCAGGTTTGAAAGGACATTAAGGTGAGTAATTAATGAAAGAAGTCACATTTTTTGAGTGAAGTATTTCTTTAACAGGTGCAGTGGTTTTGATCAGAGTTCAGAGGTTACAGGGCGCATGTTTCAATGCGGTGTCGAACCAGCCTGCTCCTGAGGTAGAGCAAAGCGCTTGAAAATATTGTGCTTTTCAGCAAGCCCAGAAAAGAAAGTTGATGTAATTCCTCTTGTGCTGCCCACAAACAAGCAGAAAAGGCCCCTGAGCATGCTGGGAGTGTCAGCATTTGGCACAGAGGGTAGAAATTCATTAGCACACACCATCACCTCCATGACACAACAGAGTGTGGTGGCAACACCCCCCTCCCCTCCACCACAGAACGCCAACGCACCCGCACACTCAGTGTGAAGGGGAAAAATGGCACTGTGTCAGCGCAAAACTGCAGCCTCCTGCAGAGCGCATTAGCAGCTATAGGCCAACACTTCTAGGAGGCCCATTAGTTGGTCTGCTACAGATTTCAACAGGAGCTCAAGAGTATGTTAAAGACACAAAGAAGGTCTAGACGGGACCTGGTTATGTGCTGGAGAGGGGAAATGACAATTTCAGTGCAGAAAAGACTGATCCGATTGAGGGGAGAAATCATCAACAGAGTAAGAGTGAGAAGGAAAGGGCTTTTGTTTTGAAAAGGTCAAGTGTTACAGCATAATAATCTTTGATGTGACCCACAGTAAATATTAGAACAGTGAATATTGGGGTCACTTTCCTCAAAAGCAGAGCGCACAACCAAACTATAGTTCCATTGCGGTTATTGTTATTCCAATATAGTGTCAGTTATAAATGCTGAGAATTAAAACAATCAGAATAATGACCAATAATAGAGCTCAACAGTAAGGTCATTAAAAAAAAAAAGAAAAAAAGAAGTTTTTAATTGCACATTCTCAGTGAAATTCCTTAAACATGTCATATTTCAGCAGGTTAGCTACATAATGTTAGCTAAAGGGTGAAGTTGCTCTTAAGGTGCATTCACTTTAGCAAAATTTTGCTGGATAAAATGGTTGTTTATAGTGTAGCAATGAATAAAGCACAGCTCACACAGAAGTCACTTTCAAACCAAACAGCATACTGTTTGTCAACGTGGCAAATCTGCACAACCAAATTGACCCAGTTGTGAAATCTGCGTGGGGAAATCTTTCACCCTCATGCCAAATTGCCATTCACGTGGATTTCTATTGTAATGACTGGATTTCACTCACAAAAATAAAACTGAACAATGGTAAATGTGACCTCAACTTTACAACTGAAAGGAAATTGAAAGCTCTGCATTTTTCTTTAAGCAAAAAAACAAAGATGAAAAAAATAACTTAACTCTTTATCTAATTAATTGGGGAACTTAAGCTCTGCTTTTGAGGAATGATAGGTGAGCCTGTAGTTTTGTACTATTGGTTGTGCGAGGAAGGGCTTCTGTACCATACACAGATCCTGGCCGCAAAGCAGAGAAACACAGGCAGTAGTCATGGTCACGTGAGAAGTCAGCTGTAGAGGAAATTCAGTTTAGAACACGTTTCATAACCTGGAGAGAAGTCATACAGTTGTATATTTTGTGTACTGCTGTAGTGTGAATAGAGGAGATCTGTTGTGCTGAGAAATGGGCAGCTTTTAGAGGTTATTTCTGAGTCATATTTCACCACATTTTGGGGGAAAACTCTGCTTAATTGTGTTGAAAATGATGCCTCAAAGCAAAACCAGGCATCATCATCTTCATTCAGCATATCTTTTCTTTTGATTTTGAGGTGAAATAAGACCTGCACGTGTTTTCGTGACATTGACACATTAAAGCCCCGATATACTTCAAGCGAAATCAATGACTGTTGTGACAGCATTTTAAACAAAATTGAGCCAAAGCAAATTTAATTCGTTGCGAGCGCCGCCTTAACTGACATGCAAATCTCCAATTAGTTGTCTTTTTTTTTAACTGATAGGAAAATGCACATATTTACATATTCATCTAAATGCCGTTCTCAGCAGTGTTGAGATCGAAACAACAAAAAACGAGCAAAGAACAAAAAGTACTTCACTGCAAGTATATCGGGGCCTTTAAAATCAACAATCATACAGCAGGAGAGTGAATTCATCAGGTCTTGAACTGTTGTATCAGCTGATAAAAAGCTAAACTCATCCACTCACCAACATTTGCAAAAAAAAAAACACGTTAAAGCTTCCCAAACCACATTATTCAGAACAACCCTCAAGAATAATCTCCCTTGCACATGTGAGCCACGGCAGACACGTTGGTCAGATGTCAGTTTGCACACAGAGCAGTGCAGAGTGCATTGTGGGAAGTCTTTGTTGAATCAGGGAGCTGACCCATCATGCATCCATTAAGAAGCAGCAGGTGGGAAGCAGGTCAGAGGCAGGCAGAGAGGGAGCAGGCAGGAGGCAGCAGGGAGACAGGGAGACTAAAGCAGGCCATGGGAGCAACTGAGGAACATGGGCAACATGTCACAATGTTCACCTTTAAAAATCACACTTTAAATCTGCAGCAAGCCGCTGTGGTTTCAGTGAGGCAATGACACGAGGCCAGCCACAAAAAAATTATTAAATAAACAAAAAACATGAAAATAATCAGAGCTGCGCTACATATTATTAGTAATATATTATTTAGTGGGATATATTATTCACAGATAACTGGAAAACTGAAAATAATTATCAACACAGAGAGAGTAAATAACAGCCTATAAAAATGCAGTACCCATCTTAGAGGTCTTGCACTGTTTCACTATTTTTTCAGCAACTTACGTCATGAGCGCTCAAGCTTAAATAAAGCATCCAGGACCATTACCACTGCATTCCATTAGCAATTCATATGCTGCAATTCACAGATGACTGAGAAAATAAAAACGATTACTGACACAGAGAAAGTAAATACAGCTAATAAAAAAAAAATAAAAAATAAAAAATAAAAACAGTACATCTCTTAGGGCTCGCTCACACATGAAGCGAGTTCTTGCACTGTTTCGGTTAAAAATAAACCATATTCCATTCCATTAGCAATTAAAGATCACACCATGTTTGAAAACCCCCTTATTTGTGAGTCTGAGGTTTTTCACATTCTACTAACTGAGACCTTTCCTACTATATACGACACAATTATATGATTTTTATGTTTTTACCAATTAAAATGAAACACTTTACACTAATTTTTCTTCAATTAAATAAAAAATTCACAGTTAAGAGTTGGTCACACTGTCTAAACGGATTTAGTTTCAAAGCAATACTTATTTTATGTGGCTGTTTTTATCAAATTAGCTTATTACACAGTCACTTTAATTAAAAGAGGTAAACTACTAAAGTAAAATTATCGGTATCTCTCAAAACAAGCAATTATTGTTACTGACCCAGAAATACTGGTGACTCCCAAATAAGATAAAGTAACTTTAAATGCAGCAGGAATCTTTTTGTGTGTGTGTGTGTGTGTGTGTGTGTGTGTGTGTGTGTGTGTGTGTGTGTGTGTGAGTCTCTTTTTTTATTTCTGTTGCTTCAAGCTGGGTAATCCTGATAACAGCAAAATCTGAGCTGGTCTCCATTGCTTATTTTTTACTGTAAAAAAAAGCATTATGAAATATTTTTTAAATACATGACTATATAGCTACATAATATATACAAATTAAAAAAACAATGCCCATTGACAGCCATGTAAGCCACATGCTCTTTAGCCTAAGCTCTGATGAACACAACACAAGAGCGGAGAAGTTTAGTCCCTGACAATCCACCTAAAGACTGCAGTGACTAAATCTAAGAACTGTGTTTCACAAAATGAACACACCAACCTGAAACTGACTCCGGCAACTAGGCCAACACCACCATCTGACACAGTTTCAAAAATACTGACTCCATTTCTTCAAAACACACAGCAATATTTAATCAAGTGTCCTATACAATGTCCCCTTTCAAGCTACTACAAAAAACATCTGAAACTCAAATATCCCATGTGAATTGAAAATGAATGACTTCTCATTGAAAAATTGATTTTAACATTATTTTGGAATAATAGTTTTGTTATGCTGGACCTCTCAAAAGCATGGCTAAACCTGAATACTGTACTCCACTTCTAACCTAATTCATTTAAAATGTAACAAATTGCCCAACCAGGTTACCTACACCACAAGATCAGCACAGAATACATGATTTACTGGGTGAACAAGTGCAAAGCACATTCATAATTCGTGCAGGAATGGCAAGCGCAAATAAAACAGTGAAAAACACAAAATGATGGAAAATCAGTGGATGTGAAGGCAATTCAGCAGCGGAAACAATGTAAAGAATGAATGTAAACCATTCTGATTTCATTACCTGTAGGGGTGACCCTAAACAGTCGACGATTCGATGCTTCGATATGAGGAGCCCAATTCGACTACCAATCTCACAGCCGAATATTGGCAGAGGTGTTATGATCATGCCATTTTGGCTATATGGGGGTGCTCAAATGTCTGATTTCACATAGAACTACCGGTTTTCTCCCAATAAGTTAATATACAGCCTATAAGATAAATAAAAATCTGAAAAGAAAGAGGCTTTAAATATATATTCTAATGTGCGTGAAAAAATCCAGCCACCCCTTTAGTTTTATGTTTCACTTTCCATAACCCGTGACCGACAGAGAAGCATCTTGGCGGAATTTAAAAAAATCTCAAACAATACACAAATTAACACATACAAAATGAAATACTTTAATTTACTTTTTCGATCAGGTAGGGTACAAGTGATTTCAGAACATTTCAGCCGGTTTATATATATATCGTGTATAGCCTTTATTATTTACCTGATATAAGATGCATTTGGTTGAGTAGCGCTTCATTGCAGTACTAAGCTGATTATCTTTCATCAGGACAAACAACAATGCATAATATTAAAAACTATGACTGGGACTGTCATATACATAACATTATAAATGAGAACACTATTATAATAAAACGCTGTGAATTTTTAGTTTAGTTGCCGTTTTTTTGCACGTTGTTTGTGAAGAACGTGCACAAAAGAAGTTCATTCAGAGCCGCGCAGACAAGTTCCTGCATTCGGGGGATTTTGTGCAGATAGCCTATAAGTCGTAACATTAACGTTATGTTGAATAAATAACGAAGCATATTCTATATGAGATAAATGAGGAGTTAAGTCCCACTGATTAAAAACCGCGCGCAGCTCAAAACAAAAAGCAGATCATTGATATCTACTATCATATACATAAAGTTGAGAGCAGTATTATAAAAATTTTTTTGTATATTCTAGGGTTTCGCTGATGTTTAATGTTAACCTGTTTAATCAAAACATTATTTTTGTATCTGCGAGGCGTCCGTTACACATTTAACCCGTGCGTCAGTAATTATGGCTGTCGAATGTTTGACGTGACTCTTGTTAATGTATTTTGCCAAACATATGATTCGACTATCAGTCGAATATCGGGCAAGATTCGAAAATTCCGATTCGACTATGAAAATCCTTAGTCGGGGACACCCCTAAATACCTGAAGGCAAGAAATGACAAAGTGTAACTGAAGCAGAGCGAATAAAGAAAGGGGGAAAAAATGCTGAGACACTGTAAGCAATGTTGCCCATTTTCCCATGATCCTCTAAGGCCTGGTGCAGATGGTAAGAAGAGGGGTGGGAGGAGATGTTATTGTACACCAGAGCCCATAATTCAATTTCATAGCGGTGAATACTGTAAGCTTCATCATCCTCATTCCCCGTGCGTGAGTGAGTGAGTGAGTTATTCTCTGGCCCTGGTACTGTACCGTCCTGCTGCTGCTGCTGGAGCTCCTGCCCCTGCCTGTGCCTCTGCTGCAGGCTTTTACGTTTGATGTAATCGTGGTCGACCGGAGTGACCGCGTACGTGGGAGAACTCGCACCTGCCGCACCGTCGCCAGGCACAGTTGTTGTTGGAGCCACCACAGAAGTGACAGATGAGGTGGCCAATGCTGCCGGACAGGTACTCACGCCAGCCGAGGAGCGCGAGTCTTCATCGTTAATGGATGGAAGCTTTTCCCTGTTGGGAGGAAAAAATTATGTTAACAAAACTAAAACACGGAAAGAATGTAGGGTTCTTTTAACATCGTTAAAGAACGTGTGCTCTCACGTCAACACAACAAGCGTTGTGGGGCTTTTGTGAAAGTGCATCTGAGATCAACGTGGAAGTGAAGAAACTGTTGAATAAAGTAGTTATTTTTGTGCACAAAAAGCACTGCCATCGCCTCATTAAAACAAAGGCTGAAAGGTTAACTTTTAGCTTGCTTCTAATTTCTTCATGATCTTGTGCAAGACTACAGTGTGTAATATCAGCGATGGCAAATCAGGCTCCTCTTTTTAAAGGTTTGTTGATATACAGTTTGTTGATAAATCAGAATCTAAGTCTATGTTTGACCATTTTAAGCCCTCCAAGCCTAAAGATTAAAAGGTTTGTGGTCATACTTGTCATTGCTGGTTTTGGACGTGGTCTTCTCCTCTCCGCGTGCAAAGGGTCCGACGGCAGCTTCGGCGAGCATGTTGAAGAACAGCTCATAATTCAGAAGCTTCATTTGCTGCTCAGACTGTTCACCATCATCTTCCTCATTCTCCAGCAACTTCAGAATGGTGGCGCCCAGGCGGAAAAACAGCTGACGAGACGGAAGTAAGAGAGGAGATATATTTTTTGGAAGAATTCAAATGTAACTTGTGCTCGATTGTTTTTTTCATAGACCAGGAGTACTTGCAATACACTACTGTTCAACAGTTTGAGGTCAGTGAAGAAAAGAAATTTAAATTTAAAAAAGAAATTAATACTTTTATTCAGCAAGGATGCATTATATTGATCCATGTAAAGATTTTAACATGGATACTAATTTCTTTTTTAAATAAATGCTGTTCTTTTGAACTTCCTATTCATCAAAGAATTGTAAAAAAAAAAAAAAAAAGCATTGTGTGTATCATATTTCCACAAAAATATTAAGAGGCGCTGTTTTCAATATTGATAATAATAAGAAAAGTTTCTTGAGCAGCAAATCAGAATATTAGAATGATTTCTGAAGGATCATGTGACACTGAAGACTGGAGTAATGATGCTGAAAATCCAGCTTTGCATCACAGGAAGTACATTTTAAAATATATTAAAATAGAAAATTTCCAATTGTTAATTTCCAAAATTTCAAAATTAATATTTTACAATATTACTGTTTTAATGTATTTTTGATCAAATAAATGCAACCTTGTTGAGCATAAGGCTCTTCTTTTAAAAACATCAAAACTGTAGCAACCCCATCTTTGAATGGTAGCATACAATGAGCCCTATTCCACTACATACCTCTAAGGCCTCCATGGCGAGGTCAGGTGGGTTGTGGTAGTGGATTTTGCGTGGGTATCTGGCTGCCTCCTCATGCAGGTAGTGTGCGGACTGGAGAAAGATGACACAAAGGCTGTAATGAGATGCGTGTCTGATTGTTGTGCGGTCAGCAGCCACTTTCACACACAAAACCCAGCAACGGCTTTACACATTTTACACAATTTTATCCACAAGGAACTAACTGAAAGGTGAAAAGTAGGCATTTCATACCAGAACAGAGTCAGACCTGAAAGTGAGTCTGTAGTCAAGTGACTAAAAGTACACTTATGTCAGAGTGTCCTAATCATTCTCAAACTGCATCACTGAACTGTTGGCGTGTTCGATTTATATGTTTTCACACGTGGCTGATTTGGAGCAGATTTTGTTCAGGAATCTTGCTAGTTTTTTTCTTTAGTTCAGATCATTTAGGCATATATAAACAAGGCAATCGTGCTCGGATCCATGCCTGAATAAGTTGCTGTCAGCCTAATTGACAAAGAACTCTGGAGCGGTTCGGTTGAACCAAGAACATAAAGAGATGCACTCTGACCAATGAGAGAATTTTTTTTTTACTCTGGGTACATTTACGCAATAACAATGCACTAAAAACGTAAAAGCTTTTCCTTAGCATTTTTGTAAAGCTTCACTTATATACGACAAACAATCCCAATTCACACAGATCCGCGAAAACAGCTAAAATGCTATATTATGTATGCCAGGCCACTAGATGGCAATGCCACTTTGTAAAGACACTGACGCATGCCTATAGACTGAACAAGTAATACACATGTGCATGACGTTTTTTTGTATTAACATGGAGATGATAATAGTATCATTTTAAAAACTTGCACTTTGAAACCATTTTCAAAAGTCTGCACTATGAGGCACTCAAATGCTGTTATTGTGTAAATGCACATAAAAACACAAACCGTTTTTCCGTTTTAACTTGAAAACAATGTAATCTAAACACCCCCTCACATGTGACACATTATGGTATGCTTTGATCCAAACAGACTTAATTAAACACTCAACTGACTTAACCAAATAGACACTATTGTCTTTAAGAGCTGCTTTACGGCAGAATTTGAATTATCTTCATAGTTGCATTTCCAAAACTGATTCTGATGCTTTCCTGTTTATCTCTGTGAAGCTGCTTTGACACAATCTGTGCTGTATAAAGCACTATAGAAATAAAGGTGACTTGAATTAACTTGAAGCTAAACAAACCAAAAAGAAATGGCAATTTTGTAACAAATAAATCTCCTGTTTTAGAACAAGGTGAACAACCTACAGGTCTGAAAACGCTACTAAGTAACCCTAGTGATGGATGTCACACATTCTCAATAGCCAATCAGATTATCCAGCAGGCCAGCTGTAGCCCAGCTCATCACCATTTTGTACAGCTGCAGGTAGTCTTTGGGCGGGAGTTTGCGCTTCTCAGCAATCTTCCCCATCATGTAGTGAATGAGCCACTCTTCCTCATCACCGTCACAGCGAGAGGCGCTCTGAAAACACTGCGACGCCATCTCCAACATCGAGTCTCTGCGCTCTTCCATCTTTAAACACAAACAAACAGTAGCTGACACAAATCCTGAAAGTTTAACACGCACTCATGTCTCTCTCGCTCTCAGATGAGTCTTCACCTTTACAAACAGAAGTACCTGTTTGATCAAGTCAGCAGGAAGTTCATGTTTCCATTGTTTGAGCTGTCTGGAAGCGAAGGAGTGCAAGGCATAGGACATGGTACCGTACTCGATCCATAGGGAGAGGTTGGAGCTGTCTATCTCCAGAGCCCGTTTGAAACAGGTCAGCACAGCCAGAGAGTTTTTCCAGATGGGTCCGTCACTCCTGAGCTCATTGGAGTTCAGCTTGTCCTGGATGCGACTGGCGCGTGCCAGTGCCATGCCTGCCCACGAGTCAAACCTGGAGAGACAACAGTCACCTACAGCTGAATGCATTGATGGTAGAAACTTCAAATGTAAAACTGTCACAGACCTGTTGGGACACATGCAGATGTCGTGCACGTAGAACTTGATGGCTTTCGACTGCTCTTTGTTTTTGAAGTGGTAGTCCGCTAGCAGGTAGTACAGCTCGTTAACCACAGGGGGCGCCGGGGACGCTCCTTCCGGAAGCGCTGGCACTTGTAGAAGGAGAAATGCTTTTAAGTGACAGATGAACGGATAAAAAAGATCTAGATGAAGGGATGAAAGTCGATGAGCTCATACCTTGAGAGCACCTCCTTCGATATAGGCAGACACGTCATCTACAGAGAGCGTCGGGCCGTTGTTACGTGGGATTATTCCAGAAAGCCTTTTAAGCAGGTTGGCAAGGTCAGCAGAGACCGTGCTGGTCTTATAGCTGTCAAACTCTGGCAAGGTCTTGGGTTTAAAGTATTCAAACATAAAGACGGCATCATCCCAATGAAGCTCCACCTAGATCAGAGATGGAGAGAGAGACACAGAAAGAGACCGGAGGAAAAGAGAGAGGGAGAGATGTAACAATACCATGTAATCAGATTCCAAAACTAATAGAACTTGCATTCTAACAGATACGCATAAAGTAAAAACAGAAAAAAACATCCAACCCAAAAGTGCTGTCCAACAATAAAAGCAGATAATGTATGCATCAGAAACATAATAATCACAAGTTTGCAGAAAAGAAATAAACGATAAATTTTTTTTTCAAAATTTTTACCAGCCAACCAACCACAAAACTGTACTTTTTATAATTTACATATATGTATAAAATATTTTTTGATTATTAAATTTTTTTCCCCACATATTTAACATTTTTATCAATTATTTTGATTTTACTGAATTATAATTTTGTCTCTGATAATGTTATTTTAAACATTTTTTTAATTTTTACCATCAGATATTACCATGCTAATTTTGGTCACTGCATGTAAGTCAAGGAGAATTTGCTAAACACACATGAATGGAAAGTTTTTTTAGGATTTCTGTCAATCCGTAAGTGAGAACAGACTCTTTTGTCCCCCTCAGAAGTAACAGTAATATAAACAACGGCAGGCATGCATTAATATCCTGCAATTTATTTCATTACCAGAAGTATTTGACTACACAGACGAGTGACAAAAGACAGAATTATCACTTATCCATTGGAACAAAAAGCAATTTCCCCGCTGGCATTATGACAAAGTTTTGGGGAGAAATGAGCTGAATGTTTATAACAGGGCCAAAAAACAGTGCTGATTAGTTTTGATTTATAGCACTAACAATGCAGCATCAGATAAATGAAAGAAACCTACAAAGAGCATAAAATCAGATTATACTGAATTCATTCAGAGAAGAGAAAGTGGCTGGAATTCAGGATGAGTTATGAATTGAAACAAACTAATTTGTTCAGAAAGCCAGGATCAAGTAATTTGTCCTGATACTGATTCTATTCTACAGCATTTGTAATTACGCTCCCTTTTAAGATCGCATGTATCCTTTGTGGATTCAACATTAAATTTACCCAAGATTTAAAAAAAAGAAAAAGAAAAGAAGAATAAAAACTGATTATTCAGCTGAGAAGCATGCAAATTTTCATAACCAAAGCTAAAAACGAAAATCACCACCAACACTGACTTTTGTCCTTTTCCTCCAATGGTGCTATACCTCACAGCTCCACAGACTAAACACAGTTCAAAATTTGCTAGGTGTCTGCAAAAATCTACACCACATGGTCCGTTTCCTCCAGAGACACAGAAATAGATGCAGAACACCTCGGTATTGTACTTTGGTGGTGTGTACAGCATTTCCTGTGTACAGAGCAGTGCTGCATAATGGGTGTGTGGGTGGCTAAATGATCAATGTGCCTCTTGCTGCCAAAAGATAATCAATCACTGAATTATTGCTGAATCAGACCGCCAGCTCATCTAATCCAACATCCACCTACAGTACCTTCATTAACACAGGGACAGGTCTCCTTCTCTCTTTAACATAGCCAAGCTAAAGTATTACAGCTTTACTTACAGTTTTTTTCCAACACATAATGGGTTAGCATGACAGTAGTCATTATTATTATTATTATTATTTTGCATCATTCAGTGCTGTTCAGTGGGCAGAAAACGTGAGTGATCACATAAAATGTATTGAGCGAGAAGAGGCAGAGAAAAGCAAGTGAATGAAACCACATTTTCCTTCACCGTCTTTGCAATCAAGCAGAATTTGGAAGTTGATTCAGTTTAATAAATTAAATCAGATGGATTGATTTTGTGAAAAAAAGTCTGCCGGAGTCTAATTTGTTCCTAAATCAGCACAGACCTGACAATATATTATATTAATATCTGGGTCACAAATCAAGAATGCTCTGCCTGTGCCCAACAAAAAAAAGCCATTCAGCCTTTTTCAATGTGTTTTCAGTTTGATAATGACAAAAATTGTATTGCCATTCAAGTTGTTTAAATGTTCCTGTTAGTAGTTTATACTGTTGCTAGCTAATTTATTACAAGGGCAGCTTAAACCCTAGCTTAAAGGGGACAGCGGATGCCCATTTTCCACAAGCTGGTGTGATTCTTCATGAAACGACTGTAACATACTTTAGTTAACATTCCTAAATTGTCATGTAAAAACAACATCCTTTTTACCTTTTCAGAACCAGCTCTGTTCACAGCGACTCATTTCAGTGCATGTCTCTTTAAATGATAATGAGCTCCGCTCACCCCGCCCTTCTCTTCCATGGAAGAGGAAAGGCAATATGCAAATAATAATAAAAAATATAAAGTGTGAGACTTCTTCTTCTTACTTCTTCACAAACAGTGGGTACTGATCCATCCTTGAGTTTTAACTTTTTAGCAAAACCTGCCTTGAATTGTCCCTCATTCAAAGCAAAGCAGTCTGGAGTAAAATGATTTGCGCAGACATAAACGAATTTAGGGGCATTATCATCAAAACTAATCCACTGCGTCCTCAGTGGCTCTAATGTCAGGAGAAAATTATGAATCTTATGTTGACTTTTACATCCAACTACAAAACACCTGCATTCCTTACGAGAAAATGGCAGACAGTGTACAACTGGCTGAGGGCGGAGATATGCTAATACAGGACAGTCCATCAGTGGTTGTGGGAGGGGCCTGAGCAATATGACATCATTCTGCTCAGAAACTCAAAACGGCTTGATGATTGAGACTTTTTAGGTTTTTGGGGGGATAAAAAAAAAAGGAGTGAATGGATTTTTATCATTGTAGGGGGGTTGTGTTCACACACTGCTGAGACACATTTACATGCAAACGTAATTTACTGTATTTGCTTGCTACAAACGGTATCGGTTCTTGCATGTCAAACAAGCAAGTTTGTGCTTATGATTACCATATTCGATGTTTGTATGTGAATAAAAAGCCTATCTGTTCCATTATATAAAGTGATCATGTCTCTTCAGAAGACATGATTAAATCCCTCAAGTAAGTTCACATGGATTAGTCTTATGATGAAGCATGACATTTCTAGTTCGCGTGGACTTTCAATGGTTGGACAAGAATTATGAGAGAACATTACAAATATATCCATTTAAGTTCTGTCGAAAAATAAAAGGCATTTGGGCGAGTAAATCAAAATAATTTTAATTTTTGTGTCAACTATCCCTTTAAAGAGACTGCACTGGCTACCAGTTGCTGCTAGCATTAAGCTCAAGATATTAATGCTTGCATACCCAATGGACACATGCTACGGTGTCTACATCCCCTCCAGAAGCCTGAGGTCTGTGTATAATGGGATACCATGTCATACCAAATTATTTTCCAGAACCTTCTCATTCACTGTTCCTTGTTTATGCAATGATCTTCCTAACACTATCCATACAGCTGAAATCCCTGACAATATTCAAGAAACAGCATAAGTCTCTTCCATCTCTTCCATGAGCACTTCATGGCATCCTGCTGAATCTTAAAAAACCCCTTCTATGCTGTCACTATTTCTTATATTCCTCCTTGTCCCATCTTGTACTCTTCTAGACATTGGTGAAACTTTGTATTGCTAGCACTTCTCGTGTTATTGCCTCGTTAAGATGAATCACTTGTTGTGTTCCTCATTTGAAAGTCACTTTGGATAAGAGTCTGCTAAATGAATGAATGTAAATGCAAAACAACATTCAGATTCATTGGTTATGTGACATATTTCCAAGCGAAGCAGGAAAATATACAGGGTTGTATTAGTGATGAATACTATTTTACTTTATCTGCACTGCCTTGGTTATTTGAACAGAAAAGTTTTCAGATGCAGAGTAGGCTATGATGAAAGTTTTTGAAATTTTTTTTTTGATGAATTGTGCACATCAGTGACATTCAGAAAGTTAATTGTGTAAAATATGCTCATATCATTTGTCATTGTGAGCGTGTTACCTGTGGGGCAGAATGCTCCTCCAGGTATCGGGCTTTGCTCTTCTTGCTCGGGTAAGCATACAGGCAGAAGAAACACTGCTCAAGTGCCGTCTCCAGATCTTCTTTATATGGCAGATTCTCAGGTCCTGAGAGCTTCTCCCGCAATACACGCACTTAAAACAGATACATGATCATTAGACAGCAGAACGTCTTCATTATTAAAGCAAAATACTGTTAAATGGTGCTGTGCATTATTGTTTCAACTACTGTTCAAAAGTTTGGGGTCATTTTTTTTTATGAAATACAATATTTAAAAATATATAATATAATATTTAATATAATATTTGTATTAGTGGGAGTAAAGACATTTATAATGCTGCTAAAATATTTCTACTTCAAATAAATGCTCTTCCTTTGAACTTTCTATTCATCAAAGAACCCTGAATTTTTTTTATCACATTTCCACAAAAATATTAAGCGACACTGTTTTCAACATTGATAATAATCAGAAATGGTTCTTGAGCAGCAAATCAGCATATTAGTATGATTTCTGAAGGGTCATGTGACACTGAAGACTGGAGTAATGATGCTGAAAACTCAGATTTGATCGCAGAAATAAATTACATTTTAAAATATATTCAAACAGAAAACAGTTATTTTACATTTTAATAAAATTTCACAATATTACAGATTTACTGTATTTTTGATCAAATAAATGCAGTGTTGGTGCATATAATAGACTTTATTAAAAACATTACAAAACTCTTACCTTAAACCTTTGTTTAAATGGTTGTTTTTTAGATATATTAGTTGTATTCAGAATAAATGCAGAATTAAATAATACCATCAGTGTTTAAAAAGTTCATGTAAAATATTAAGGAATGATTAAAATGATTCATAACCAGACAAACATGTATCAGCATGATATTGCATGAGACTTACAAAAAATTTGAGTAAAGTGCCATCAGAGTTGCAGCACCAGGAGCGACGGCCCAGGTATTCATGCGCTGTGTTCAGAAGCATGAGGGAGGAGGGCAGCAGCGGAGTATCATCCTCTACAGAACACAAACACACACAGCTGTGTCAACAACACTGGGAAACACTAGGACAGAGTAAGATTATCGCTTCACTGAAATGCTGTTATCTTTCTTTATTCATACCATCATCATCCTCATCTGCGATGTGCTGCCGCAGCATGCAGTCAAAGGCTGCCTCTTCCTGTTTGATGAGGCGGTACAGCAGAATCCATGGCAACAGTGATGAGAAATGAGCCTCTTTGGGGTCATCAGGTAAGACCATGCTGTTGGCTATCAACTAGAGAATGAACACAAAAACAGCCATTCTTCAGTGATCATGCTGATTAGCTGATCAAGAATCATTTCTTGTTAATATGATCGTATAGCAAGAAACCCGCCCCCATGAATCCACACAGACCTGTATGAGGTTGTTGGCGAGGCGTGGTAGGTTTGCGGGTCGTGGGGTGTGACTGAGCAGCTCAGGTTTTTCAGTGATGCAGCTTTCGACTCCCTTCAGCAGGGCCGTGACGGTGGACACCCAATCCTCCTTGGCAGAGGGGCTGCTGGGTAATCCAGAGTTCAAGTGCTGTATGGCCTCATTGAGAGACACTTCAGATGTCTCGAGGCAGGAGCTATAGTCTTTCAGCTGCAGCAAGGAGCTCTGGGGAGAAAGAAAAACAAAGACGGATGTGGAGTCAACAGGTTAAGTGTCTGAAAACGCCACACTTTTGTAGAATTGAGGGTTTGAGGAGATGTTCGGTCACATTTAAGACAAATGGGATATTGCACACGTTGAGTAAAGCTACTCATTATTCCCATAATAACTAGCTTTTAACATGCTCGCTCTATCATTTTGAGCTCTGATATGAATTGAACTGATCCACACAAAGTATGTGGGAAAAATATGATGTGTTTATGAGACAATGCGGTAACAATTTACTTGAAGCCCGTATACACAGCAGTACAAAGGTATTCATAATGGCTAATTATATATACTGCAACGTATAATACACTCCCTTTCAAAAGTTTAGAGTTGGTTAGAGACTTCTTTCAAAAACATTTAAAAAGCCTGTATTTATTTGATTAAAAATACACTAAAAGCTGTAACATTGTCAAATATTGTTACAATATAAAATAACTTTTCTATTTGAAAATATAATTTCTTTCTGCAATGGCAAAATTGAATTTTCATTACTCCAGTCTTCAGTGTCACATGATCCTGCAGAAATCATTCTAATATGCTGATTTGGTGCTCATTGTATCAACAGATACATTTTGGATTCTTTGATTAATAAAGTTCAGAAGAAAAACATTATAATTTTTAAATAAATGTAACAGTATAAATGTCACATTTGATCAATTTAATGTATTTTTTTTTTTTTTCCGAAATGTTTAGTGCATATTTTCTAAAATAACTGTAAACACAATTATAAAACATGATAATATGTTACATACTCATAGTTATATTATTAAATAAAATTGTTCACACCAAAATGTTAATTGTTCTGCTTGCATATTTCATTAATGTTTATGTTCCTTTAAATATCTACTCCTTTAAAGAGCATAACACATAAAATAAAACATGAAATCATAGCATTTATTATACTGTTCACAAGGGATAAAGTACTGTCAGCTGGTCATTATCGTAAAGTAAACACTGACAGAGTGATCAGAACCACAGACGTAAGCTGAGGACTCTTGAATTATCATGAAGGGGCTTATTTTGCATTAATGACTGTACATCATGCTGCTTATAACAAAGCTACATAATAAATAAATAAATATTAGGTCACATGAATGATTTATAATGCATAAATAATAACTTTGTGATGCATTATACATACAGGCTTCTCAGAAAGTGTTGATGAGAATGCTTGTGTGGTTTACCTGCAGCAGTAAGAGCTGTGCTGGTCTCTCAGGAGCAGAGCTGATGTAATCTAGAGGTTTCAGTCGTGCCGAGCCGGGGCCAAAGCTCAGTGTGGGCTGCAGCAGACGGACCACAGACTGGTAGTCTCCTGTGTCGAACAGTCTCTGGATCTCCTCTAGAGACTGACATCGCTCTAGAGACTTCAACTTCTTCTCAATCTAAATTTTATATATATACATATATATATATATATAGAGAGAGAGAGAGAGAGAGAGAGAGAGAGAGAGTCATAATTTGACCTACTTTATTAAAACTGTCGTTCAGGTGCCATCAATAACAGAACCATTAACAAAGTGTAAGTGTTTCATGATAAAATGTGTGGAAACACTATGTTTCTCTTTCTACTCAACTGACTGATGAATACATATCTGAACAGCACTTAAGACTCTTGACTTCTCTAGTGTATGAATGCTATGAAATAGGGATGCACCGATAGGATTTTTTGGGGCCGATACCGATACCGATTTTAACAAACACTTATTGGCCGATACCGATACCAATATTTGTCACTTCCTCTCTTATTTGAAATTTTGGCATCAAAATAGATAGTATTTTGATCATATTTAAATCAGCAAAGTTCAAAAACACCTGCATTAAATTATACTAGCAGTTTTATTGCTGCATCATCAAATGATTTCTAATGAACATGGATTGGATCCATTTAACATTCAGCAGGCCTACATAAATACAACAGAACAAAGATACATATTAAATAAACAATGCTTTTTAGTTAGGTTTACCAGTTTTCAGGTACAGAAATAAAGTAAACAAATGTAAAATAACACTTCACTGTATAAATTAAATACATAGTAGTCCTTCTTTTTTGTAACAGACTTTATCATGATTAATCTTCTAATTTGTTTTTGTACACATTTTAATATTTTTGTTAGTTTAAATATGTAAGAGATCTCCTTTACTAAGGCGTGACTCTTATTTTGACGATTTTCTAGTCCACGGTGCTATATGGGTAATGAAAACACACAGTTTTTCGGATTTAAAGTTTGTCAGTTTATTAAGCACCCCCTGAAAAGGCATGAGATCTGTATATATTTGTTTACTGTCAGTTGTAATAAGTGTTTTGTGTAATTCACTGTCTTGACAATAATGCAACTGAGAGAGAAAGAGTTCTCGTGCTGTGTTTTGTTTAGCTCATATGGTGATTTTTTTTTGGAGTGAAAAAGGACGCAATAAACTTAATAAAACATCAGTAAAGTTTTGGTCATCATTCAGATGAGGTCCGCTACACTAATGAAAGTTACAAAAGTTATTTAGTCAAGAATAGTGTGCAAACTTTTGTCTTTAGTTATTTGATTAGCATTAAAGTGCACACAGCAGTGCTAGAATTATGCAACAGACATTATACAGCTCACTGCCTTCACGCAGTTAATTAATAAACCATCAGTTTGTTATAATCTGCCTTTTTCCTTATATAGCCGATATGCCAACAGCAAACTGAGGAAATATCGGCTGATAAATATCGGTAGCCGATACATCGGTGCATCCCTACTATGAAACAGAGGTGACAGCGTCTTGAGAGATCGATTTCTTTTGTACTGTACCTCCTCTATAGAGACTGCATTGTCCACACTGAGGTTGGGCAGGAGGATGGTGATTTTTTCCATCTCACTTGTCTGACCTTTCAGCAGACCGACACACATGTCGTAACACTCCTGCGCCTCCTCCATGTCACCCTAAAGCATAACATTAACATTCATGCATACAGGGGAAAAACTTCACACAAGTAATAATTATTTAAATATAAACTGTAATTTCTCTAAATATACTCTTATCTATAAACATGTTGGCACCAGTCAAGATAACCAAGTGTTTTGATATGATACAATTGGTGTTTTAATAGGCGATTCTGTGTCTAGAAACTGAGCTCCATTACCTGAAAGGCAAGGTATCGTGCTTTGAGCCAGTGAACTCTGACGGCGAAAGAGAGCCAGTCGTCTTCAAACAGATCTCTCTGAGAGGAGGCCATGGTCAGAAGGAATAAATCAGTCTGAAAGCGGGTCTCTGGACCATCAATGTCCCCACAATCCCTTCCTGAACCAGACATGGTCTTCCTCTGAGACACTGTAAATATGGGCACATGACTTTGGTGTGATTGCTTTTCACAATTTGTGAATTATAATTGCATATAAATACCTGATGTCAAACATAACACAGATGTCTGACTGTTTGAGACGTTCTTACTGTTCTTGGCCTTCATCATGGACTTCTGCTCCAACTGCAGCTCCAGACAGCAGAGACACATCAGCATCATTTCCTGTTATATAACAGACAGTATAATATGTCTTAGATGCACTGTATATAAAAGCACACTGTGGTCAGACCTGCAAACATCTATTACATGTGACTGATATGTACATGCAATCGAATTGTTGAAAAATATTCCGTTTTAAAACTGTTAGTAGAATGTAAACTAGAAACCCTCAACCACAACTGTGTATTTAACTTTGTTTTAGAGTCACACCTAGGAAATAACTGGTATTCATTTACAGTTAGACAAAGTGAAATTCTTCACGTAAATAAAAAAAAGTGTGATTGACAAAAAAAAAAAAAAATATATATATATATATATATATATATATATATATATATATATATATATATATATATATATGAATCAGGCACATCTACTAAAATTTAATGAAATATTAGCAATATGCACTACAAAAACATTAAAAGTTTGAGGTCAATAAGATTTATTTTTGTTTTTTTGAAAACATAAATACTTCACCAAAGATGCATTAAATTGACACTAACCGTCAAGTTTGGGGTATGTAAGATATTTAATTGATTTATTATTTTTAAAGAAACTCAGAAACAACACTTTAAATTGACAGCAAAGACTTTAACATTGTCACAAAAGATTTCTATTTCAAATAAATGCTGTTTGAATGTATGTTCATCAAAAATACTAACATGTACCACAAAAATACTAAGCAGCACAAATGCTTTTAGTGTTAATAATTAGAGCCTGACCGATATGGTTTTTTTTGGGCCCGATACCGGTATTAGGGAGTAAAAAAAAAGGTTGATATCGATATATCGGCCGATATTATTTGTGTATATTATAGTACAGTAGCAGTCAAAAGTTTGGACACTTTCCCATTCGTGTTTCCAAACATTTGACTGGTACTATATATAGAATACAGTATATGCATAAACAGAATATTTAGATATATATATATATATATATATATATATATATATATATATATATATATATGTATATATATATTGATCAAACAATTGTAATGATGTGACAGATTAATGGAGGCAGGGCATTTAACAATTAAACAATAAACTTTATTATACAAAATGGGTCTGAAATCAGTGCACCAAACAGTTAAGTTGAAGTTTATTCAACTTTAATTCAATTCAATTCCATTCAACTTTATTCCGTTGAAGTTTATTTCACTTCGGAATATTCATTCATGGATTTTTTTGCTACTGTCTTCACACACGAAACTTACTAAAGAAGTGTGAAGTGTGACATAATATACCTCTGTAAATAAATACAATATAAATTCACGTCTTGCACACTTGAATGCCCTTTGAATGTAACATGTACACAATTCCAGTTGAAATAATGATGGAATATCATGTGAAGTCCACTTCGCAGGGCACTTACGGTCGAATAAGACAACGCTTGAATGCTGCCTGAACAAGAGACCTCCTTACTGAAGTGAAAGTGTTGACTGTAAGGCTGTGCGATTAATCGAAATCGAATCGCAATCGTGATTTGAGATGTTGCGATTTGCTAATCGCAAAAGCCTGCAATGTGGACGCGATATTACTCTGTTCCAGAGCACATGCATGACTGCCAGCCTTGAGTAACAGTCTTACTAACCAATAGAGTGAGTGCACCTCCATTCTCCCCAATCAGCACTGCTCTAGCCAACTGCGTAAACACCCACCATTAAAAAAAAACAAAATAACGATCGCGTTAGTTGAGACAGTATGCGATTATGGTGTCTACCGGGTCAGATCGATAGTTAAGCAAATTAAAACTAAAGAAAAACATATGTAATGTAATCTTCTAAACGACAGACAACGAACAAAAAAGGTAATCTGCAAGAGCTGCGTAACAATGCATATCAAGAGCTCCCTTATCGGGAACTGTTTTAGTACTAGGAGAATAAAAGATTAGCCTACACTTCGTCATACTCATATTCTAGGCAGAATGTGAGTCTGATACTGCTCCAGTTGCACTTGAATAGACATCGTGTCTTAACCGAACCAGTAAAAAAAAAAGAAACTCCTGGCCCTCAATTGGATAGACCTACAACCAATCAGAGCAACGCAGGAAGTGACGTATGTTGAGCGACGCATAGTTGTCAACAGAGTTCAAATGTGCACGCAATGCACGCTGGAACTGGAAGAAGTAGGAAAGTATTGAGTGTAAACGATCTTTGCCGATGTTGTAAAAAGAAATTTGTAAGAATTCGCGGAGTACTTACAAGCACGAATAACTTTTTGAGAGAAAAAACAAAGGTCCATGTATTACGAACATTTCTCTGTTTAGGATTAGATCTCGACAATTATGAAAATAAATCTTATCGCATTTGTCGGCCCTGTCTCAACTTTTATTACACGGTTGCAACAATACTTGACTAACTTTAAAAAATGGAAATCGACGATAGAGACAAAGGCTGAAGAAGCGTGTTCATCTGAGGCTTCAGAGAAAAGAGATCGTGAGCCTACCTTCCAAGATGCCCTATTTTACGTAACCGCAGATAGCCTGTCCATCATCGATTAAAGCCCGCCCTGGCAATTTGATTGGCTCGGCCTTCTGGGAGCCGAGCATAATTTAATCCTCAATGGATTGAGTCCAGACCGAACTTCCCGTCCAAAAAATGTTGTGGGCGGGGTTCGGGCTGGCACCCAGGCTATAAAAGATACATTCTTAGATGTTTTGTTAGTACATGAACGTTATCTTGCACATTTTATCTCCCCAACAGATTAATTTGAAATAATTTTATAATGCATGTTCGCTATTCCCAATTCAGAAGACCGAACACACAGCCATGTCTCTGAATGCTTCTCATACTCGCTCCTCTCTTCCCCACGTGGTGCGAATCCCTCCGCGGCACGGACGAGCCGTCACACTTGCTGCACCCTCCGTAAACGCATCGGTTGTACTCCCGCGGGGATCATTAGATCAAATCTCCACGAGTGCATCTGGCAGTATGGATGAGGCTTGACGCACGTGCGCAACCTGCATCGACTCGCGCCTGGCTCCACTTTTAAAACGAATGTAAATTCAGTCTAACTGCTTGGTAATTTCACTTGGATGAAATGAAACAATCAGAACATTTTCCACTTGTTCTTAAAATCCCAAATACACTGTGTTGCATATGATATGGCTTTAATACAAACACTAAAGAAATACAGTTCTTAAGCTTTAAAGCATTTCATCCAGGTCGCCAGTAGCAAACAATAATTACTAAGTAATTATACCATTTCAAGCATTTTATCTGCATTATATGTTTTGTAAAAAAAAAAAATGTTTAAATTGGGGCATATTCGTCGATACCGACATATCGGCGACATGCTCATATCGGCCGATAATATCAGCAAAACAATATGACGGTCGGGCTATATTTATAATGAGAAGAATTATGTTCTGAGCAGCAAATCAGCATATTATAATGATTTCTGAAGGACCTTGTGACACTGAAGACTGGAGCAGTGATGCTGAAACTATGGATTTTTTTTATTACACTTAAAACACTTTAAAGTGTAATAATCATGTTAGCTCAAGATGAACGGTTTTCTTCATTCAGTTTGTTTAGTTTCTGGTCTTGTATGTTAATTGCATAAGTTCATTTACATAACAGAGAGCGTCTGTGACCTAGTTTTTGCTAAAAACACTCATTAAGTTATCTGTCTCTGTCTGATTTTCAGTAGACCCACTGGGAGAAATACAGCAAGTTCAGGTGGCATGATGAATAGAGTTTTGTTTTCAGGCAGGTGCAAGCAGTATATGTGCCAAATGATCTTCTACTGAGGAAAAAAAACTCCTTTAAGTGAACACTTTGGCTATTCCCTTCTATGCATTGATGAATAAACATGCTTCCAAGTCATTCTTTTGTTCCTACAACAGTTTTCTTTCAGTCAGTCCCACTTATGCATACTACTGGAATAATAATGTGTTTAGCATTAGGCAAAAAAAATAAAATATCAAACTGTAAGATTTTACTGAAGTGCATAGAAGAATTATAATTCCAAAATATTTCTAAATGTGAAAATACATTAAAATTGACTGTTTTTTCCTCTCAAACTGACAGTAGCCAAAACTAAACACACAGGTGTGCCCGTGGAAATCTCTTTTACTTGCTACTAAGTGCCTCAAACAAAACCATGAATATCTTTCAAAGTTGTACTGGCATGAACCTCACAAAAAGGCTCACCTTTATGTGCTGGTTGCTGGAATCTCTGAGCAGTGGATTGGGCAGCCCAGCGCTGTGTTTCCTCCAGCAGTTGAACAGATCCAGCACCACTGTGCCGAGGCCCGCTGACCACTCCTCCAGAAACTTCTGCCCCACCACTTTCAGATACCGCATCATCAGCTCCAGGATGCCGCCGTTCTGCATGTTCGCCAGAAGGAACGCATGAACGTCCTTCCGCTCTGAAGAACCATGAAGAACAGAGAGAAAAAATAAAGGTCCACTGAAGTGCCTTGAAACACCCACATTATGCTATGTGGTGACGTAATTTAAACTGAAACAGGAAGACAGGGCTGGACATATCGAGCAGCCCCACCCCTTTTTTAAATAGCCAATAGCGTTTCTGCTTGGGCCAGAGCCTTTGGGCTCGGTAAAACCGCATTTGACAGCCACAGTCTAATAGATTCACACTTTAGATTCAATATGAAACTGTTAGTGCCGTTTGTCTAACTGTTTCTTCTCCTAATCTGATCCAAATCGCTATACAATACAGCATTCTGTGTAGAATTCAAATGGGTCCGATACATTTTGTGGTATGTGCTACTCACACATATGACCTGCTCCGTGATATCGTGTCTCTGGACCGGAGCATACTGTGTGTGCGCTGCGGCGGTTTGCATACACAACACAACGCAAAACCAGACTTCTTTCGAACCAAAGGAAAGCATATTTACACTTACAGTAATCTGAATCATTCCTTATTCCCATCATTGTGCAATACGTGCATTTCAGCATCCAGAAAATACTAATTTTGTGAACAAGTGACCTATTTCAGCCGCAGTTTCAGCTTCTATTTTTAGTGTTGGGGGTGGGACATTTCAGATTCTAGAGAGCATTTGATTGGACATAAAGTTTGACGAGAAGCTGAAGTGCAGGGTGATGTCATCAAAATCGTTGATCCATATTGGCAGAAGCGAGAGACTGTAAGTTTTGAAAGTTTATATATTCTAAATGCGAATTTTGTCATTGTTTTGGAGCACCCTAGCTAATAGATAACCTTAAAGCTAACATACTCATGCTAAAAAAATAAATTATTTCATGGGGACTGTAAAAGAGAAGCATAAAGAAATAAAATGGTGACTTATAAGAAAACCTCAGTTTCTGTACCTGTTTCCATAGAGACAATGTACTCGGAAGAGTTGGATCCGCGGTTTGTCTGGGAATCAAGTTTGCTGTCACACTGTGAGTCCATGTTACTGAGACTCTCCTCATCTTCATCATCTTCAAACTTTTTCAATCTGGAAATAAAGCCAAGTCAATGTGACATAAAGGAAGACTTTTTGAGAAAGATATTGACTTTCTAAGGACATGATTGATGTCTAACATATAACTTTGTTCAGCAAGACTTCAGTCTAATGTGTTTTCACTGCTAGGATTCACTCAGCTTGACAAAACAAAAAAAAGAAACCACATGACCAACAAAATGTCTTATGGTGCATTGCTTGATATGGTCAGAGCAGGTTAGAAAAAAAGCCCTAGATAAATATTAAAATGAACACCTAGAGGGGAGGAATTTGAGCAGGAGCTCTTGGAAGTCAATCTTCTCTTCTTTCTTGCATCTGGTGTTGCGGACACGTGCTGAGCGCCTCTTCGCCGTCTCTGCGGTGTCCTCTACCACACGTTTTCTCTTAGTGCCTTTTTTCACTTTGTCATTCAAGGCAGCATCCAAAGCTGTAGGGTGAATAGCAATGACATCATCAGTGTCATACATGTCAAAACTACTGAAAACAAATGACTTGCTGACTCCAATCTTCTGAACAGTAGTATATACAGTGCCTGAAGGAAATAAGATGCATAAAGAGGTGGGTGGTGAAAACTTTTTGAATTTGAAGATCAAGGTAAATTGTACTTAATTTAAAATTTTAAAAAAGAAATAAAAAATTTGGACATCTTCATCCCGTTCAAAAGTTTTCACCACCGGCTCTTAATGCATCGTGTTTCCTTCTGGAGCATCAGTGAATGTTTGAACCTTTTTTAATAGTCGTGTTTGAGTCCCTCAATTGTCCTCAGTGTGAAAAAATGGATCTCAAAATCATACAGTCACTGCTGGAAAGGGTTCAAATACACAAAAGATGCTGGAAAACTGAAGAATCTGCAGGACATGGAGGATTTTTTGGAAGAACAGTGCTAAGTTTAACCATCGCAAAACAATAAAAATTTGTGGATCATCCAGGTTACCACATACAGTATTAAGAACCAAGGGTTCGCAAACTTTTGAATGGGGTAAATTTAATAACTATTTTTTTGTCTTGTGAACTAAACGTAAACATCTTTTATGTAAAATATCTTACTCAGGACTGTACTAAATAAAAAAATAGCATGCATTTTGTATGATCTCTCTTATTTTGTTAAAATAACTCACATTTTCTGCAAGGGGTTCACAAACTTTTAAGTAAAACTTAAATTGCAATGTATGTAAAAAGCATCTTTAAAATATGTGTTTGGTAGCCCAATAGAGTATCAATTTAATATGTGTTTGGTAGACCACTTACTTTGCGCAGTTCCAAAAAAAAACAAACAACAACTAAATGCACTAGATTATTAAACATTCTTGTTCTTGCGAATGTTGCTTTTATCAAAAAAACAAAAACAAAATTCAGCATTTACTTTGCGCAGTTCCAAACAAAAAAAACAAAAACAAAATGTTGCTTTTATCTTAAATTTCAAGGGATAGTTCACCCAAAAATGAAAATTCTATCATTAATTACTCTTTGTTCATCTGCAGAACACAAATTAAGATATTTTTGATGAAATCCAAAAGCTTTGTGACGCTGCATAGACAGCAAAGGGAACTACCACGTTCAAGGCACAGAAAGGTAGTAAGGACCGTTAAAATAGTCTCCACCGCCATTCACGAGAGTTCCACAACATTTTTGGGTGAACTATCCCTTTATAATTTATAAAATACAATATAGGTAGCAATAAAATGCATGAACATGCTTTGGCAAATTTTTAAATGTTATTTTTAAATCCATAATTCAGTCTCAAATGTCAACAGACAATCTGCTTTGTACTCCAGAATCAAAATGTCACCACAAAAAGATTAAAAATGCCTTAAAATAAAAATAAATAAATTAATGAAAAACAGTTAAGTTGGTTTTATTTTTATTATTAAGGCACTTTTGATCTTTTTGTGATAGGAATCCTCACATCCAGAGCTCTGCAACATTACAGGTGAGAGACTACATATAGGCTATGTGCATGTGTCATGTCTACATTCACACTAACCAGCAGTAGTAACCGTGGTAGCGGCGGCATCCTCAGTTCCACTGGCAGCAGTAGTGGTGACTGCGGGTGTAGTGGTGATCTCAATGACGTTCTGGTTCTGCAGTGCTCCTGCATCAGTGCTGTGTGGGGCCTGCAGCTGGACAAAGAACTCGGTGGATGGGTGCAGACTGGCACTCGGGCTACTGGGACCTGGAGCAGGAGGGGCCTGAGGTACACTGACGGGTATGGGGGGTTGAGGGGGGTCTGAAGCAGCAGTGGTGGGCGCTGGAGTGCTGGTGGGCATTTGCACAAGGCAGTCTGGGTCACGGTACATTGACAGGTCGATGCGGCGGCCAAAGTCAGGCCGTGGGACCAGGCAAGCATTCTGGTGTTTGTACATGGCCAAGAAACTCTCCCCAACGCTCTTCCACCTACACGGATAAAATACATCACACAGATATACAGCAAAATAATACTTATTCACATTTTCTCAATACGATACATATTACTAAAGAAAATATAGATAGATAGATAGATAGATAGATAGATAGATAGATAGATAGATAGATTTATATTTCAAATAAATGCTGTTTTTTAAACTTTCTATTCATTAAATAATCCTGAAAAGAAAATCTACAAAAAAAGGTTTCCACAAAAATATTATGCAGCACAATTCATTTAAACATTGATATTAAGAAGAAATGTTTCCTGAGCAGCAAATCAGCGTATTAGCTTTGCATCACATGAATAATTTACATTTTTAATATATTATAAGACAAAACAGCTCTTTTGAACTGTAGTAATATTTTACAATATTACAATTTTTACTGTATTTTTTAATTAAGAGACTTATTTAAAGAACATTTAAAAAAAAATTCCTGACCCCACATTTTTTAACAGCAGACAGTAAAAACATGCAGAAATCTGTCAACGGGTATAAATATGTGTTCTGAAGAATAATCTATAAAAAAATATTAAAAAGTGGCTATTTCTTTTATACCGTTGATGACGAGACATCAAATCATCAATTGCTTTTTTTTTTTTTTTTTATGTCACAGAAGCAGTCCATAGACATAAAAAACACATAAATGGAATTAAATGTTATTTTAATGTTTGATTAATTATTAATTTTATTAAGTATTATGATAAATGTTCACACAAATCTAGCACAAATTCTCAGTGGATTAACAGTGGCATGGACTCACGTGAAGTATTTGATGGGCTGAACCAGCTGCAGGTCAGCTACAGGATGCCGTGTGAGTTTAGCCTGTCTCTGTCTCCTCAGTTCCAGCGCTTCCTCCACAATGCTGTGGGCTTCCTCCTCATCTACATCCACGTACTGCACTGTCACATCACTGCAGCCCAAACACACGCACACACAAACTCAGGGTGATGAACATCACAGAGTTTCTACTTCAACTGTATAAACGTTGGAGGCCACATTATAAGCTCATCTGAATGCGTAGGAGAAGGTACATACAGTTTGGAGAACATCTTCATAGAGTCCCGTCTGAGGCAGGGCTGCTCTTCAAAGATCTTCTCTTTGAGTACTCGGCCCTTACTGTAGCCTGTGTCCTTCTCCAGAGCCTTACAGATGTTGTACAGGCAACCTACGGGACAAAATACAATATAGAACATAATGCTGTGACTTCTCTGCTAACTCCGAATACGATGAAAACTAGCGGCAGGAAATCAAAAAGAACTACAAACCTTTATGCCCGCAAAGATGACATAAAACAGCATTCACAACAGGAAGTGTGTGCTTGTTCAGTGGCCTTGGCTCCAAAAGTACTTTTCTCATTATATATATACACTGAACAATTCGGAAAAAACTTGGGTACTTGGGTATATTCCCTCAAAAACCTTACAAACCTAAAGTAAACTTGACCTAAAGTCACAATGCCATTTATTTTGACTATATAATAATAATAATAATGTTTATTCGTAATATTAATAATTATTATCATTAATAAGTTAGGTGCAGTTAGTGATACTACAGTAAATCCTTGATAAACTGATGGTGATTTGTAGATTTAAAGTCTTCTGACTGTCTCGTTCTCCTGTTTGTCCACGCCGTTTCATCTGGCTCCAGGCATTTGAGTGGCACGCTTCAAATAAGTAGCGCTGATTCATTCCACTTTATAAATAAACATTATATCGAACGTTTATCGATCTCTTCATTTTGTTTTATCGAGGAACAATTAAATAGCGATAATTATTGTTATCGTTTTATCCCCCAGCTCTATCTTCTTGTATGTTGCACAGAGGTTTTCTGACTCACAGCTGTAGTCACTGAGAGCGTAGAGGACCGTGATGAGACTGTCCAGGCAGGGCCAGTGGTCCGGGTTACAGCGTAAGCCCACCTCAAACGCATGGCGGGCCAAAGGCATGCTGGCCTTCCTCAAAGCCAACTTTCCCATCTTATACCACATATTCACATCTGTGGAGTCCAGCATGACAGCCTGCAAGACACACAGACAATCAGAGACTCAGCTGTGGCTCTCTCTCTTACACTGGAGGAGTTCATATCATGTTAACATTAAGTGCAAATGCAGGACAAATGATGCACCTTAAACTTTACGTTTTGTGATATGTTCAAAGTACGCATTTACCTGCACATAGAAGTCCATGGCAGTGTCTAAATCATCTCTGAGCACAGCAAGGCTGGCCAGGTTTTTATAGGTGGAGTACTTCAGCATCAGTCCAGGATGCTTGAGTCCAACTTTCTCATCTTCAGATGCCACTGCCTGAGGCAAGAAAAAAAAAATCACTCGTCTTTGGATAATAGAAAGATATAATAAATCTAAAGCTAAATAAAATGAAAGATATTCTTATTATAATGATCAGAGCTGAAGGAGTGTGCTGTACCTCCTTGAGCAGTGGGGTCTTGAGGAGCTCATGGTAGGCTTTGGCAGACTCGTCAAACTTGTCATGTTTCTGCAGATCAAGAGCTTTATGATAAAGAGCAAACGCTTCTGCCTCCTGAAATACAAATGAGAAGGAAACAGTTATATTGCAATGAACAATTTTATTAACCGTATAAAGCCTGCTGTATCGTATTTGATATGCAAAAAGGCCTCTAAATGATCAGCATGACCATAACTGATGAAAATGCTTTCATGTACATTTTGCCAAAAGGTTCAATAAACAGTTCAGCTGCTATTCATATGTCAGGGTTAAAAACAAGATAAAAAGTTATCTGTTTGAAAGCATCTGGCTCACCTGGGCTTCCTTTGTTTGACTAGGTTTAGCGCTTTTGAAGGCATCTTCATGCTCATCCGCAGCCTGAGACGCTGCGTTCAGAGCAGCTATCCGGATCTGGGATTTGTAGAAGATACATGAACACAGAGAACAAATGAAATGAACAATATGACAGAAGCAGGTCAGACGCTCGTTTGAGGCTGTTCAGGTCAATCTAACAAAGCATAAAACACATGAAGTGACTTACCATGTTTCTTATTTATTAAGGATCATTCATTCAGATCATCAGCATCTGTTGTGGTGCAACATAATAAAAAGTAAAAAAAAAAAAAAAACTGGATCATAACCCTGAATTATTACGTGACTATTACCAAAAAAAATTAAAAAATAAATTGACATTAAATTGAAAAAGCAGTGCTGGTTTATAACATCTCTCTCCTCTCATATAATATGTTTTATATAGAAAAAGACTTGACCACACAATGTCAGTCAGAATCTAGTACAGAAATGCATGAAAATATATGATATTGACATACCGTATTACTCTATATCCTCACAGCTCTACACATTTATTGATAATCCTAATTTAGAAAAGGGGCATTTTGAAAGATTTTCAGTAAATGCATTATTGATGCAAATAATCATTTTTCTCATCAACAAGTACACATGGAACTGGTTATATCTATGCATACAACTAGTTTTTATGTGAACGTTTTATGTGACAGTCGACAGAATAAATCGCATTATCTACAATTTACACTTACCATAATCAAGATGCTATTTAATGATTCAAGCAAACAGTAACCACCGCTGTTTACACTAAGCATTAATTTATTTAACTTTTTTTTTTACACTTTTATGTTATAATTCACTTCATGCATTTGTACAGGATAGTTTAGCCTCAGCAATGGGACAAGATTACCCCCTTTAAGATTTACAGTGCTGTGCTATAACAATCAAACTGGCCTGTGTTTCCATTTCTTCAGAAAGTATGTTGCATATTCTAAACTCAATAACATGCCAATAAAAGTACATTGTTCTTGAGGAAGCATTTTCCCCAATACGACACATTGTGTATTGATGGGAATCATGGCAGATTCCATTGCTAGCTTGATAAACAAATGCAAAAGAACCCATCAGATGCTTCGCAAACATCAAAACGACGGTGTTGCTGCACACATCGGTTGTGTTATTGTTATCAGCCCCATTCAATAACAACAACAACAGGCTAACTATGCTAGCAGCAGAAGCCCAGCTGACCTTACAAAGCTACAGCGGTTCCATTTAACGCTCAATTTCCTGATACTTTATAAAAGTGGAATACTTTCGCCATGAGCCCAGCTGCAAAGCTGTGTTTTGTGTTTGCGTGTTTGTTGTTTTTTGATGGAGAGCTGCTACTTACCAGCATGATCTTCTGCACGGAGGAGAGTCGCTGAGGTGAGGTCAGTGTCGAGCGCTCCGATTGGACGAGCGAGCACACGCGCGTCCGCAAACAGCCAATCTGATCTCAGATCTCAGTCTTCAACGTCCTGTTTCTCAAATTGTTCGAGAGATTAAATAAAAGATAAAAATAAATAAAAAAAATTTTTTACATAAAAGTAACAATTAAAGTTTAAAATAGTAAAAAAATTAAAGTAATTAATTACTTTTAAATTTATAAGAAATATCTGAGTTACATTGTTTTCCCATTTATTCACTGACAGCTCTCCTGTGATGACAGAAATCGGGAGTGAGTTTTAATTTAACTTTTGATGTGAAAGGGCCTTTACAGTTGCCAAAAAATATAACTTTTCGGTTTTTGTTATTGGGAAATGAATGAGCAAGCCCAGCTCAGGTGACCAAAAGTACCACAAAATTAACATAATGCATTACTTTCCATAAAAAGTCACTTGCAGTTAGTTACTTTTTATGGATTAACGCAATATTGTAATGCATTACTTTCCCCAGCACTGCTTATTAATAGATGACTGCCTAATGACTGATTTTACTTATTAAAATATAACTAGTTTAAAATATTCATAAACTATTTAAATAGTTTAAAATAATTGATATTCCATTTTAGCAATGTTTTATCAATACATAAGGAATGTATTAATTTTCTTTTAATTGTCAAACTTCTAATGTGCATGACATTTTTCAAAAGCCATTAAATAATAATAATAATAATAATAAAGTGTGAATAGTATTTCTGAATCAAATAGCACACTGGCAAATTCAAAGACTACATTTAACATTTAATGTCATTCTGAAAAAAATCAAGCATTGCATTAGACAGGTCATATGGGATGTGCAAAAACTGGTTTATATTCAAATGAAAAATTATTTATAGAAAAATCAGGTCAACAATTAGCAGATGGATGTATTTAATCAACCACAAATATCAATCAATTTAGCAATCCCACAAAAATCTACTAAAAATAGATATAATAAGCTTAGTGTCACTGAACTGCAAACATACTATAATTAAAAAGACATAGTCTATAAATCTAAACAGCATTAATATCCATGAATAAACCACATATTGTACCTGGAATGACATGCAGCACTCCAACTTTTCAGACAAACATATAATAGGATTATAACAAGTAATTTACAGTCTCAGCATAACTCTCCGTATACAGTGGACAGGTCAAGATGAGAGCAGCAACAGATATTCAACCTGTTCCCCAGAAGCTCTTTACATGAACCTGATTCAGCTCTAAAACCCAATCAATCCAGCAGCGCCTCTCTGGCCTCTTGAAGCACTCTGTCTGCCTGAACCCGACTGAGACAGACTAGACGCTCTCGAGTTAAGAGCCGAGCACACTCCGGAGGATCCATTCCTTCTCTACTACAGAACACAAACACAGACAGAGCCATACCCCCCACCACACCACTGCCGGTTTGAAGGGTCCGGTGACTCTCTGCTCCTCTCAGGGGCCTCAAACTCAAGCGGCTCCTGTAAAGGTGGAGGGGAGGCACAACACAAGCTGACTGGACTCAGAGGCACTTCCTGTTGAGAATGAGGCCGGGGAATGTCTTCAGTGTTAGCAGGAGGTTCTGAATGAGTCCCTGATCCACCATCAGTGAAGTCATCAAACAAATAATAAAAAATAGAAAAAATAAAAAAAATGTAGTTAAATAATAATAAATGTAATTATTAAAATAAATAAATTATCATGCTACCATTCATAAGTTTGGGGTTGGGAAGATCTGTAACTGTTTTTCAAAGAAGTGTCTTATGCTCACCAAGGCTGCGGTTATTTCAATGAGAAAAAACAACTACAACAGTAATATTGTGAAATATTATTACAATTTGAAATAACTGTTTTCTATTCTAATATATTTTAAAATGTAATTTATTCCTGTGATGTAAAGTGTTGATTAATATAAATGTTGAAAACAGTTGTGTTGTCCAGAAAACCTGATAATATACTGATAGATAGAGAGAGAGAGTGCGTATCTTGTAATATATACATAAACATACATCATACATATATTTCATGTACTCTCTGCACAAATCTGTATACACTGGATTGATTTTAATAACTGATGTACCTTCCTATAGGAATATACAAGTATCGGATCGGGACTCTGTATCGGCAGATACTCAGTATTCAGTGACTCGATGATGATGATGACTGAAATTTGGTGGAAACATTTTTCATTTTTTTATCTTTCATCTTTCATTAATTAAAAAATTCAAAAAGAACTGCATTTATTTGAAAGAGACACTTTTTTTTTGCATTATAAATGTCTTTATTGTAATTTTTTCACAATTTTTATTCAAGGTATATTGATGAAAAAAGTAACAAATATATAGAAAAATAAAAGTAAAAATAGAAACTTTGTGTGTGTGTATATAAACAATATTAACATGAATTTAAAAATGTATTTCCTTTTAAAAAAATATCTTACTAACCCCAAACTTTTCAACGATCTTTAATAAAATAATGATTCTTGATTTGTATTAAATAATTCTTTTAATTTGTCTTGCTTCTCTGATTTCTACTCACTGCTAAGCTCTCCCTCCTCTCCTCATTTCTCTGGCTCTCTTGGTCGGCGTGTGTCCTTGTCCTCTCTGTTGAGGAGAGCTGAGGATGTCCAAGAAGCCCAAAGTCTGACTGGTCTATTCCAGCCATTGACGCAAACTGGCCAAGCCTAACATGCAGCAACAAATTACCAATTAATCCCAATTACATTTTCAAAGATTCAACATTTTAAAAATACGAATTTGGCATCAAGACTTTTGATGAAAAAAGGCATAAAACAGTAATGCCTAAATCCGTCAGTAGATGTAAACCGTGAGACCAGACAGACCCAGCGTCTTTCAGCAGGTCCAAGAATGCGTGGAATTTTTGGAAGGAGGATTCGATGCTTTCCAGCACATGTTCGTCCTCCAGAACAGAGGCGCTGAGATGGGCTTCAGACAGGGATTGGTTCAGACTCCGTAAACGCTCATTCTCCAGCTCCAGCTGCAGGAAGAGACGTATTAATATACAGCCACGTAACTTTTACTCTCTGAAATGTTATTATTAATATTTCAAACTGAATAACTGGGGATACTTGTACCTCCACCAGGCGAGAGTTGGTTTTCAGCCTGTTGTTCCTCTCCTCCGTCAGCCTCAGTCGACACTCTTCCAGCTCAACCTGATGGTGAAGGGAGAAACTGCATATTTTATCCTTTTTATATACAGTACAGTGGAACTAAACCATTTAAAGGTGCTGTATGTAGGATTGACACCTAGTGGTTAAAGTAGGTATCGCAGTCCAAAATTCAAAATATTGGAGAGGGTTTTTTTCACCTGGCCCCTCCTCCTCAGACTTGATGCACACGCAGGTTGCCAGATTGATGATGAATGAAATGAAATAAGCTGTGTTTTCCCATCAACCAACCCAGAGTGCAGGGTAAACGGCAGTGGGCGGGTTTCGCACACACTTGAACGATGAAACCCAACTGAAGTAGCATAGATAAACATCTTAAATATCTAAACATTTTATGGTATTTATAATATTTTTTTGCATGTCATTACATTAGAAAAAAAAATAACAAATCGCCAAATAATAATAATATTTTTTTGCATGTCATTACATTAGATTACAAAATATCAAAGCGCCATATTCAACTTTGGCCTTTTTTTTAATATAATCACCAAAAAATTGGAACTTTTTGTCATGACATCATTTATACTTTTCACGAATTATATTTGCTATTTTTCTGATGTCCTGGACTTTCAGTCTAACTATGGAAAGTAGTTAAAAAATTAGCATTATTACATGATTATTACATATTTCACTATAATAATCTAAACCGAAAGAAATAAGCATAAACTATTACCATATTTATTGTATGAAAATTATTTATACATTTCTCAAAACATTTGAAGGCCCAGTCATTTACAACCGATCCGAATATTTTCAAGTTAGTGTACTTGTTTACAGCAGTTAGCAGTAAGTAGATGAAGTATCTAATCAACTGCTAATTTTGACTAATTATGCAAAGTGTTTTTTTATTATTTAATTGTGTGCATTTAGAATACATACAACACTAACTGTAAAATTAGCCATTTATGTTACAAATGTCATTTAACCCACCATAATTTCCCCTACTAAAAGGTTTTAACCTATACAAATACATCATATGAGAAGCACTGGAAACGTTCATGATGTTCAGTACTGAAAAACTGAGGGAAAGAAACAGTCATGTGACGCATGCTGGAAAATGTTAGTGGACAAATGAAATAAACCGTTTGAAAAGTGTGTTTTAAAGGGACAGTTCACCTAAAGATGTAAATTTGCTGTTAATTAACTGAGGCCATCCAAGATGTACATGACTTTTTTTTTTTTTTTTTTGAGTAGAACAGTAAAGAAAATCTTTATGAAACCGTGGTCCTTGATGATTAAAAAAAAATGAAAGGCAGTGTCTACTTGCACTTTGAGAGTCATATACAAGCAACACAACATGTTCAGTTCACAACGAATCGTTGTTTTGAACCGGTTCTTTTTAGTGAACTAGTTAATATTACTGAACCGTCTGAAACAGTTTGCAGCTCGAGCAGCACAGATTGACAAGTTACTCAATCAAAACTCAGTTTCGGACATTCCTGACAGTCCTGACAGTCACTCCGACTCAAAATGAGACAAAACACCAGAGTATATGATCGTACGAAGCTGGTTTTTGCCGTTCCTCCAACAGTCACTGACCTGAGAACTGATGAGCTGCTGATAATGTTGTAAATAATCTTCAGCTTCTTGCACAGACTGATCGGTTCGCTTCATCAGACTTCGATAAATCATCAGGAACCACGAGTATTCATTTTGTGTTGCCTTGATATGCTTTTTTGACTCTCAAAGTGACGGCAGCTGTTGACTTGCATTTTATGAATCACCAATCACCACGGATCCAGCTAAAAATCCTTTCTGTGCTACTGAATCCATGTGACCAAGTATCAATAGTATCTCGTAACTAAAGAGAAAATTGTTTTCTAGCTCTCTTAATATAAACACATGACAGAGAACCACTGGATGGGCTGTAACTGTGGCACCTGTAATCGATTATTCTCTCTCTGCACTCGTCTGAACTGGTAGCTAGTGATTTTCTCCTGAGGACTCGGTACATCTGCAGCATCCACCTCCTCTGACTCTGACTCCGTCTCCATGGTTACGCGCACAGAGGAGGCGTTCTGATGAAGAAAACCATCATGACATCCTCAACACATTCTACATTAACAATAATTAACAAGTCGCTCTACTGAATGTATAAATATCAATGCAAATCGATTTACATGAAGGAATTTAGCAGTGAAACAGTCCTTACTTGAAAGCTCTGGTCTGTCAGCCCATCAGCCTGTGATGCACCTCTTTATGGGCAGACAAACAGAGACACATTTATGCATTTTACTGACTTGAATGGAAAAGCAGAAGGATTGCTTCTCACACATTTGAATGCATTCTGGAAGAGTTCCTGTCTAACCCGTCTGAAATCTATCCTAAGACTGATATCGCTAACATCTCTGTGCTCACCTTTGTAAGCCAGCCCGTGCAGCAGTGCGCCATGGGACGTACCCCACTGAACCAGGCCGAGGAGGCCTCCACACAGAGTTTACAGAGGAGGACCGGCGAGAGCCTGCAGAAAACAACTTTAAAAAGTCAAAAAGAATATAAAGAACAGGAAAAAAAAATAGCCAAAATACTGCACATACTAATGCGATATGTGGCTTTTCCTGCATTCTTCCTCCTCAGCTGCCGTGACTGATCAAGAGCGCTTTTAGGAGAAGGAGGTTTAAGCCAAAGATACTGAAACACAACACATCAACAATGAGTTCATGTAGCCAAGAAACAACAGATTCATTTAACATCGAATAATCGAAAACATTTAAAGATGCAAAAGTTTTCAGACCTGTGAGTCATGGCTTTTAGTGTTGATGAGAACTTTTTTGAGCACTGCCTTCACCACATTATTATCTATGACGCAAGCAAAGAATATGACAAAGTAATGTGAACGAACTCGTTGTCTCAGGGTGCAAGTGCTGACCAGGTGCCTTTCATCATTTTGTAATATAATGCATTTCAAAATGCATCAAAATATTCAATGAGACAAAAAGTATAGTAGCATTCAACAGTTTGTAAGAAGTCAGTAAACCTTTTTGAAGACTTTTATTCGGCAAGAAATTGACTTGAACGGAACAAAACAAAACAAAAAAGAGAGTAAAGAGATTCATAAAGTCACAAAAGATTTCTACTTGAAAGATTTCTACAAAAATATGTAGCTGCACAACATTAAACAAAATTCATAATAATCATAAGACACTGAAGACTGAGTAATGATGCTGAAAATACAGCTGCGCATAACAGAAATAAAAACAAATGAAATTTTAATATATATATATATATATATTGCATCACAGGAATATAAATTTTAATAACATATTCATATTACATAATTATATATATATATATATATATATATATATATATATATATATATATTATATATATATATATATATATATATATATATATATATGTATATATATGTATGTATGTATGTACACTACCAGTCAAAAATTTTTGAATGGTAAGATTTTTTATGTTTTTAAAGAATGCTCAAAATCAGCAAACACAGTAATATTGTAAAATATTTTTACTATTTAAAATAACTGCTTTCTATTTGAATATATTTTAAAATGTAATTTATTCCTGTGAGTCAAAGCTGAATTTCCAGCATCATTACTTCAGTTCTTAGTGTCACATGATCCTTCAGAAATCATTCAGATCTGCTGATTTGCTGCTCAAGAAACATTTCTGATTATTATTACTACATTTATTTTTATATATATATATATATATATATATATATATATATATATAAATATTAATATAGTATATATGTATATTATATGTTCATTTAAATTTAACAGTCTTCTTGTGTGACTGTTCTTCTAATCAGTGTCTTTGTGAGCATAAGAGACTCATTTAAAAAAAAAAAAAAAAAATCCAAGCTTTTGAACGGATGGTAGCACTGTATTGTACGGCTCACTGTAGTCAGAGTAGTTGTGTATCAATGCTTTGGATCAATCACCGATCAGTGGGTTTCTCCTGATGTCAAGCACACACAGAGTGGAATTGGACTGAAGCATCTGCTCTAGAACTTGAGCTCCTTCGTTAGAGATCCCGCAACGCTGCAGGTCCACCGCTGGGGGAATATAATGTAAAAATGTGAGTGTGTATGTGCTTCTGAATATATATGTGTGTGTGTGTGTGACTTCTCACACCTTTGACCCACAGGTCCTCTGTAAGCTCGCGGGCGAGTGCCATCACTCCTCTGTCTCCGATCAGGATGTTGTCATTGAGAGTAATTCTGCGCAGTCCGCTCATGGCTTCAAACTCGGCTCTCCTGTAGCGTAACGTCTCCACCCACGCAGTGCTATGCCGTCTCATTGCATGGTGCTAAAAAAACAGATGAACCTTATGAATTTGAGAAGATATATCATGACAAGCATTTCATTTTTTTTTATTCACAGGTTATTCTTTTGGAGGAGAATTATTTAGGAAACTTTTTCAGGAATGAATCATGCTAACAAAAGTTCACTTGTACCTTTATGATGTTCGCCATATGCTCTGCTCCCTGCCACGTAATATTACAGGAAGTGAAATCCACTGTCTTAATCGTTGAGGAATATTTCACACTCTGACAGATGACTGATTGACAGAACCATATAACAAAAGAAAAGTTTTTGCATTAATAAATAACACATAAAATAATACATTCAAAAATATATTAATAATCTCAATTAAGCTTCTCACATGTAATGAATGGCATTATCCTGATGCCAAAACAAAAAACATTTAAAAGTAATCATAATCTGTCTGATGACTTTAACTCACCTTCCAAACCTTGATCTGCAATTGGACAGTGTGCTAAAGACAGATGCTCCAATGACACACTCTTAGCTAAACCCTGAAGGGAAATAACAACGTTAATGCAACAAGTTCTCAAAAGTTCTCAAACAACACATAAAAAAAGATTAAATTATTTATTTTAATTTTTCAGTTTATATTTAATAATTAAATAAATATAAACTGAACAATAAAAATTTAACAATACAAGTTAAAATTAAAACAAATAAAACAAATTTAAACATAAATAAATCACTAAAAACATCATAAATAAATAAATATATAAATAACTTAGACAAAGAAATAAAACATTTAAAAACAAAAAATGAATGAGGCATTTATATAAAATAAAATAAAATGCTTAAAAATACATCATAAATAAAACAAATAAATAAAATAAAAATAAGTAAAGCAAAAATTAATTAATAAATTAACTGATTAAAAACAAAAATACACACACATAAAATACTCAATATCAAAGAGAGGCTAAATATTTCACTCAACCTTGGTGAGAACTGTGAGGTCTCTTTCTCTCAGAGGCAAACCTTGCAGCTGAAGGGTCTTTAGGCTGCTTGACTCACACATGCATTTTTGCACAGCCTTGCACAACTGAAAAGTCATATTCTTGGAATGAATCACAGGGATCTTCTTCTTATGAGACCTGTAAGAACCTAACAAGATAAAGACTCTCCATCATAATAAGATTCACCACACTGATGGATTTTGGTGAACTAGGACAGCCATACTATGCATTTCTTTGCCACTTACTTGTATTACTTTAATAAATGATAACTAGTGCTGGACTGTACAAATTTTCTAGATGTCATGCAGTACATTAGAAAACATTTACAACAGATGCTTTTTAAACACTGTGCACTATAATAGATGTAAAACAGACACTGTGTGTAACTAACTGTGAGCTGCAGTGCTGGTGAGGTGGCAGCTCTTGACAGCAACATGCTGGAGGTGTTTGTTGATGGCGAGGGCTGACAGGATGGGTGTCCAGTCCGCTAGACTGATGTGATCAGGGTTAAACTCTAACATCCCCCGACTCAGGCTGGCTTTCACCGCACGGACAGGAGCTGATCCCTGAGCCGCACACACATGATCATAGTAACCTTCAAAATCCTGAGCGCCTCTCCGACGGATCTGCGCTGGTTCCAGCATCATGCGACCTAAACCAAGACAAATAATGGAAAAATGTAAGATCTGGGGTCGAATCTAAAAGTGAACAATGACCATTGTGTGCTAGAGAAGGGCACAGACATCAAAAAAAAAAAAAAAGGATTTTCCTTGATTAAATGTGAACTTGTAGTGTACTTCAAATCTCAAAAGTATATTTAAAAATAAGTGCTGATAATATAACATTAATGAAATAAAGAGAGCATATTCATGACTGTTTCTTAACACTTCATATTAAATTCAAATGAAAAGTTTTACTTTGTCATGTTTTACAGAAGAACACTTATGTTGATGTTTTGACTAACACATTAAAGCACATGTAAAGTACTTGATTATCATTTTAACTGTAGTGTGTGTGTTTTTTCAATATTACATTTAAAGCTAATATATTTAATTGTATTAAATGGCAGCTACATCATTACAAATATTACGCATATATTTAAAAACAGCATGTAAAGGTGCACTTAAGTGGTTCAAAAAAGCACTCTAAAGTACCTTAATGTATTTAATACAAATGTAAAGCATAATACATAAACATGATAGGGTTTTTTAAAGGTAGTTTTACAGGTACAGTACCACAGACAGAGTGACAGTGAAACAATGCATGCGTAATGTATTATAATGCACTGCATAATAAACATGATGTTAAGTATGCATTATTTGCATAATAAAACATGATAGGGTTTTTTAAATACAGTTACACAACCACAGAAACACAGACAGAGAAAAATTAAAAAGTACAATTGTTTTACAGGTACAGTACCACAGACAGAGTGACAGTGAACAGTTATAATGTAGAATTAAAATAGAATTAAATGAAGTGGGTGCAGAATGCGTCCACGTTAATCTCTGCTTTTGTTATAAATCTAGTGTAAATCAAAGCATCAGCTACACTTAACATTAGTAATGCAGAAGCCCTGTCTCTGCTGTCAAGAAAACAGATCTCACTTACTCTTCAGATCCTGGAAGCTGAAGACTGAACTCACATCGATATACAAAAACTCGCCAGAAATAGCTCGTTTGTTCAGGATATTCCTCAAAACTCTACCAGCGACAGGTTTAGCGTTATGATGTGCATCTGTAATAACAATCACGAATGCTGTCTAAGCTTCAGCAGAAGCGGGTTAGAGCTGATCTGAAGTGTTGAGCGTTTGTTACCTGTTTGTTAGAGCTGTTGTCGTGGTTTCTACTCTAGAGACTGATGATAAATCACCAGAGAGTCAAAACAAACCGCGGCGATTTGAAAGAGAAGCAGCGTCTCCTTCTGCGCGTCAAACTCCGTCTGCGCGTCTGCTCTCAGCGCCCCCTGCCGGCGGGAGATTCACTACAGCGCCTCTTAAAGGGGTAGTTCACCCAAAAAAGAAAATGATGTTGAATTGAATTGATGAATTGATGTTTATCTGCTTACCCCCAGGGCATCCAAGATGTAGGTGACTTTGTTTCTTCAGTAGAACGCAAACAAAGATTTTTAACACAAACCGTTGCAGTCTGTCAGTCATATAATGTAAGTGGATGGCTTTGAGAGTCAAAAAAAAAAAATACACAAACAAAACCAAATTAAACCCTGCGGTTCGTGACGTAACACTGATGTGTAAAGACACAAAACGATTGGTCTGTGCAAGAAACTGAACAGTATTTATATGTTTTTTTAATTCTGATTCACGCAATGTCCGAACTGTTCGAACTGTCCTGAGAGCATTCTAAACAGCAGGTGCGTGACCGTGACACATCTTCTTCTTCTTCTTGCTTTACAGCAGATTGCAGACTTATAAGTGCATTACTGCCACCAAATGGACCATTGACACTCTAGTCTCGCGCAGCCAGACCTTTAGACTGACGGCTGAAAGTCTGGAATCCATGGCAGCTTTCATTTGCCAAGTCCCACTCATGAGTCTGTTTGACTGACGTCACAGTTCGTTTCGTTCATCGTCACATTTTGGGGCGTGGAAATGTCGCCACAATAACAGACCAGTGTGTACAATTTTCAGACATGATTTAAAGATTCTGTAGATGTAGAAGCCAGATATGTCGCCCATTTTGACTAACATAGACAGCATTTCTGCAACCATAATAAAAAATAAAGGTAAACAGTCACAACCTTGCCTAACACCTCTTTTGATAGAGAATCTTAAACGTGAACATTTTGGACCAAAACCAAAGTGTTTAAGAGTTTGAAAAATAAAAGAGTGTTCCACCATGTCAAAGGCCTTATAGAAGTCCAAAAATACGATGAAACCATCTTCTTTAATTAGATGACCATATTCTATCAGATCAAACACTAGCCTAATATTATTACCAATTGATCTATCCTTTAAAAATCTTGATTGGGTCACACTAATAATTTGGGATATTCCAGTTTTCAATCTAGAAGCCAGAGACTTAGTAGACAATTTGTAATCTATATTTAGAAGTGTTATGGGATGTAAGATATCAAATAATAACCTCTTATCTTTACCTGGTTTTAGGAACAAAATTATAAGCCATAAAATATATATATATATATATATATATATATATATATATATATATATATATATATATATATATATATATAAAATAAAATCTGTGGTTAAACCATCAGGGCCTGCATGGTGATTTAACTGGTTTAATTCACGATTAAACTGTTAAGCTAATTTCTTATTTGTCTCTTTTTTTGAAAATTAAGGAAATATGAGCTATGTTTTTTAAGTTTTGAGGCCACAGTGACACCTTGTGTTGTGACCAAACGAAATACAAGAAGTGTACTGAGCTACATGACGTGCTTGTTGATAGTGGGATGAATGATTTAGATGAGCAATATGTCCAAAATCTTATATCATGGGTTAATTCATTTAATATCACCCTTACTGTATTTAAACTACGGAGCCCCTAAAGGGACATGTTGGAGGGGAAAATACAGGGTAGGAGGTAAAACACGCCCTCCTTATTACTTCTATATTACCTTTCTATATTATATTTTAACATTTCTTTGTATATTTATTTATGTATTTATATATTTCTAATTTTATCAGGTTTGGCATTCCATAGTAAAGGGGCCACCTTATTAAAATAATAATAATAATAATAATAAAAAACAGGATTTTCCTTGCTTTTCTGTTGCTTGACTGTTGTTTTGAGTATGACGTGCTGTATCCATCCACACTGATAATTTATAGAGACCAAAGTGCAAAAATTAGTTATTCAGAGATCATCATGGTTTTAATATCAGATTGTGGAAAGTTGAATGCAAATATGTAATATTATGACTGTTTTATGACTGAATTATGACTGTTTGTGGTGCTGTAAACCTTGAATAACATTATAACTGAATGTGAGGGAATCATGCAATCATTTCATGCAATTTCTGATGAACAATAAAAAGTTATCCGTGGTTTAAGCTCTTGATGAGACTGTGCTGATTTAAAAACACAGACTCTCTCTGAGTAGTCTGAGTCCCTTCATTTTTACTTGGAAAGTAGTTGCAAATGTTTTCCTTGCTTACTTTGAATGCAGTCAGCAAAAAGGACAAAGTTTTGCCTAATTCCAGATCTTTCTGCACAGAAACCTCTCTTAATAGAGACTATTAAGAGGAGTTTTTTCATTTGAAATATTCTAATAATCTCAGAATCAGACACAATTCTTCCCTCTGTGCTCCTGGTAAACTCATGTCGTTTACACTCATATTACAATACGCTGTGATGTGAGCTGGGTCAGTTTACATTTAAATATAATCTAGAATAGAAATTGGGTTCCATCATTAAATCTATAATTGAATTATATCTCTCAGTAATGCAAACTGAACTGATCTTAACGTCAAAAATCAATGAAAAATATACATGAGTAGAATAATATTGAAAAAAGTAATTAGACTCCATTCTAGATAAGAAAGAAACAATGCAATGATATAAATTCAGCATTGAGACCAAACACTGGAAGAATTATACTATAAAATGATTTATTTAACATACAACCAACAATGACCAGCTTCATTTCTTCATATTTATTTATTTATTTATTTATTTATTTATTTATTTATTTATTTATTTATTTATGCATCTTTATTGTCTCTGAGCAAGCCAAAGGCAATTGTATGGCAATGACTGTATGGCAGTTTATTAATTTCAATATTTTGTTGACCAAAACAATGGTGTGATATTATGTATGCTAATGTTTACATTTTTATGGATCATAAATGTTTATCGCTACATAATTTTTACTTGCTGAAAAGTACACCTGTAATTTTGTGAGAAAAAAAAAATATCACAATGAGTTAAGTTTGGGGTCAGTAAGATATTTTTATTCAGTAAGGATGCATTAAATTGGTCAATGGATCAAATGTGTTTCAATGGACTTGAATGTATTTCAAATAAATGCTGTTCTTTCTAGCTTTGTTCATCAAAGAATCTTTAATGACTTCTTAATGAAATCCTAATGATTTCTGACGGATCATGTAACACACAACTTTGCATTATAGAAATAAATAACTCTTAAAATTAGTGCTGTCAAATGATTAATCGCTATTAATCACATCCAAAATAAAAGTTTTTGTTTACATACTATATGTATGTGTACTGTGTATATTTATTATGTATATATAAATACATACACATACAGTAAATACTTTTGAAAATATTTACATGTATATACATTTAATATATTTATATTCTTATATTTTATATTATATATAAATATATTTAATATATAAACATAACATATTTTTCTTAAATGTATACATGCATGTGTTTTTGTAATTATATATACATAATAAATATACACAGCATACACGCATATATTATGTAAACAAAAAACTTTTATTTTGGATGTTAAATTAATCGTGATTAATCATTTGACAGCACTACTTAAAATATATTGACATAAAATTTTAAATTGTAGCCTAATAATATTTCACAATATTACTGTTTTTACTGTATTTTAAAACAAATAAACACAGCCTTGGTGGGAATAAAGGATGTTAAAAAAATCACAGACCTTAAAGTTTATAATAATATAATATAATATAATATAATATAATATAATATAATATAATATAATATAATATAATATAATATATGATAGGATATAATATAATATAATATAATTTAATTGAATACTATATGTTTAAATCTTTATATGGTTTATATGCACCAGACATAATGAAGTGGTGAAATAGTTATATACCTGAGAAAATATGCGGACATACTTCCCTATTGGTGCAGGTGCAGGTACAGGTGTGGGCCGCCCCGCCCCTCCCCGCCTCGCCCCGCCCCCTGCGCGACTGCCAGCAGCACAGATGCCCTTCTCTGACACGAGGATAATCTGCTGCTGTCGCGACCCTTGAGAGTCCAGCTCTGCCATTCCTCCATCAGCACTGATACAACAGCACTTCTGTTGCCGCTGGACACCCAGACTGAAGTTCTGCTCAACAGCTGGAGATTATGTCCAGTGGACTTTTAAAGGAGGAGCCCATTCATGAACTCTCTGACTGTGGTGTGGAGCAGAAGCTGTTCTAGCGTGCTGAAGATCGTGCTCTTTTAAACGGGACGGGACTCTGAGAGAGAGGTCATGGCTGGATGTTGCATGTCTGCGGAGGAGAAGGAACGGCAGAGGATAAATCAGGAGATAGAAAAACAACTGAGGAAAGACAAGAAGGACTCCCGTAGAGAACTCAAACTACTGCTGCTGGGTAAGACGCGTGCTTCATGTACTGTCATGAACTTGTGAAAAAAGATGCTATAAACGCTTTACTAATAGAGAGAGAGATATGTTTAATATATGTGCTTGATTAGTTAGGGCTATATATGTAATGTTTATATTGTGATAAACTAAACTTGTACTTTTAAAAAAAACCTGTAGGCTACTTGGAGGTAATGTAATACTGCTAGATGAAAGGCCACTTAAGTGTACTTAAAGAAACACACTTAATAAAAACGCTTTAAAAAGGTGCATTTTGTAGTGATGTCAAATTAAACGTTTTCCTTTAAACTACATATGGACTCATTATGTTTTAATCTTTTGTCATGCTTTTAAGAAGTACACACATTTTGATGTGACTAACATACTAAAGCCACGCAAAATAATGTACTTGATTATCATTTTAACTGTAGTGTGTCTTTTTAATATTACGTTTAAAGTTAACGTATATAAATGTTCTAAATTGTAACTTCAACATTACAAATGTGTTATTACAAATATATTTAAATACAAGGTTCAATAGAAATCGCAATAAAGTAATAGTTTACCATAACTGCAACAATAAAAATAAATATGAAATTACTTATAAAGATGTACTTATGTCCTACTTAAGTGGGTCAAAAAACTGCATTTAATATGAATTATAAACTATAATACATTTTCATTTAATTGCAAATTAGCATTCACTTAAGTGTCTGAAATCATTACATTCAGTTCACACTTAAGTATATTATTTTAAAGTATGTCATTTCCGTAATAAGTATTTTAAAATTATGCTAATGTGTACTTTATTTCACAAGGGAATGGATATAAGACATCTACTGAAATTACTGTGAAAAAATGGCTGAAGTTAGAAAAGCTCTAGCTGTATTTGTTGATTAATGATACATGATGATTTTTAGAAAGAAATGCATGTGTGGTTTAGCTGCCGTGGCACCGTTTTACACAGCAGTTGCTGGCCGCAGGGCCACTGTCTCTGTTCTTATTATGCAAAAGCATGCAAAGCAGAACCTGCAGTGAACTCTAAACAAACTTTCCTCAACAGCACTCCCTCCTTCAACAACACGCTAACACCACACGCAGGAGAAAAGGCTTTTTTCATGTGTGCATGTGTGGTTTGAGTTACTTGTAACAGTCTGGTGGTTCATACACACGTGTGCAGAGTGTGTGAACTGAATCAGACTCCCAGTAGATTCATTATTGACTGACCACATTAAGAGACAGGCCGAAGGGAAAGGTCAAAATAAGCATCACGTTTACAATACACCTTTTCTTTATAAATGTCAAACATGAGAATGTTGTATAATGACATGTTTTACAGTATGTAAAACGAAATATTTGCATTGTGCTTTCGTGTTTGTGTGTGTGTGTGTGTGTGTGTGTGTGTGTGTGTGTGTGTGTGTGTGTATGTGTGTTGGGATATTTTTGTACTCAAAAAGTGACATAATTCCAGGTGTGACCAGTGCAGAACAATTACAGCCTTTATCAACAAAAAGGCTTTGTTCTTAGTAATATAAAACACAATCTGTTCATCTGTTTGTGACAAAATACACACTACTATCTAAAAACTGTTTGGAAACGTAAAAATTGAGATTTAATAGCATGCATTTCTAGTCAAAGGTTTGGAATAATTATTATATTATTATTATTATTTTTTTTTTAATGTTTTGTTGGTCACCTATGCATAAGTCTGAAGTTAATTTATGTGATCAAAAATATGTAATTATTACTTAATTAATACTCAATAATTATTGGTACACAATTATTAATGATGGCCTCTTACTATTATTATCAATGTTATAATATATAATAATAAGAAATGTTTCATGAGCAGCAAATCTGCATATTAGAATGATTTCTGAATGATCAAACTGAACTTATGACGCTGGAAATTCAGCTTTCCATCACAGGATTAAATTAAATTTTACAGTATTTAACAATAGAAATCTGTTTTTAAAAGATTGTAATAATATTTCAAAATATTACTGTTTTTACTGTATTTTTGACCAAATTAATGCAGCCACGGTGAGCAAAAGAGACTTCTTTCAAAAACGAAATAATCTTATTATTCCAAATTTTGACCATTAATAAATTTAGTCTATAATTAAATATATTTTTGTATGTCTCCATAAATATTTTTTATTTTTTATAAATAATTCATTGTATTTCCACATGTGAAAGTGACTACAAGTCACTGTGGCTTTTAACAGATGTTTACTTATTATAAAAAATAATAATAATATTTTTTTAATTTTATTTTTTTAAATCATAATCTGTGATCACCTACATTGTAAACCTCCTAGCTGAATAAACATCATGGTGAAATGCATTTCTGTGACTTTCAGTTGAACTTTATTATAAAGCTGATATGTTTTCGATTGAACTCATTCAAATCTGGTCATTTTCATTTGTGTAAAATATCGCAATGTCGCTAGGACATTCTCAAGATGCTAATTCATGCAAAGTGGAGAATGATTGAATGGAAAATGGCCCACAGAAGAAATTTTCATTTCAGATTTGAAATACCATAAGCTGGACCCAAAATGAACCTTTTGCCACACCTTCTTATGACGAGTTAACTCAGAAAATCTAGTTTTACCAGCCAAAATTTTATTATTACATAACAAAATATATTTTAAATGTGATTGCAAAAATGTAAATTAATTAATTAAAATATAAATGTAATGGTTGAAAATTTTTCTCTACTGCAGCAAGGACAATTTTACTCGCATTTGGCACTTAAAGAGTTTATATTTTGAAACCTGCCTTAGCTTTTCTGTTAAATGGCTGATAAATAATTCAAGAGGTATTTTTGCTCAAAACAATTTAATCAGTTTTAAAAAAGCTGATGACACTGAAGGTAATATGAACTATGAATGAGCTGTATAACAGTTTATGTAATGCGTCTAAGCACTGTCTGACTGATGCACTCACTATACACTACAGCAGTATACACTGACAAACAGTGAGCCATCCAGAAAGTGAACTTCTCTCAGACAGCTGTAAAAGTGTCAAACAAAATGGGCCAGTGCTTCTGTCATTCACTTCCAGCAGAAAACACACTTTATTCGTTTATATCATGCCTCACTGTCTGACTGCGGAGAGCATTATTGTGAAATCTTATGTTCAAGAAGCATGTGGCTATAAGGCATTACCTCGAGAGTTAATGCTCTGCCAAAGTCAGTAAATCAACCTCAGAAGTCGCAATTTACCCTAAATCTGACTTGAAATATACATACAAAGTCTGTATTCAGTCGACTCATAATGCCACTGCTCTGAAAAAATGAAATATGATTTGTAAGTGAGTGTCTAGTGAAGCTGAGAGTTTGCTTTAACACATGAAGTAGGCTTGAATAATGGCTTTAGTGTGGAGACTCTCACTCCACTCAGGGACTGTTTATTGGCAGAGGGTAAGACAGATATTCTGCCACACGGCTCTTTAAACAAAACTCACTGAAACACATACCCCTCCTCAACCTCTTTCTCCTCTCGGCTCTATCCTTCACCCCTTTGTCTTCTCTGATTTTTGAGTATCTCTGCAGGATGAAACAACTGCAATTATTGGTGTTATTTTTCTCAAGTATACATTTTCTTTTCATGTTTGACTCTGTGCAATATATATATATAGGTATATATACAAAGACTGTTCAAAGGTGGCATGAGTGCATTTACACTGCAATATGATTTGCATAAATTATGCTATGAGATTAATGAGTTTTAAATGGGCATTAATAGGTTTTTAAAAAAATAAACTGAATATTGAAAGATTTAAATTAAACATTTTTTGAAGCTCCCCCCCCCCCCTTCTATGTAGGCATATATGAAGATACATAAACAAATTACAAATATCTTTTTGTAGCCCACCTTTTTGCAATTAATTTAAATCTAGAGTTTGTAATTTCACCAAACATAATTGCACACTCACATCTTCCATTGGTCTGAAAATCAAATAGCCACGCCCCAAACTCATGCCATTGGTTGAGCCAGTGTTGCTGTGTCTGGCTGATTTGGATGATCAAGCAAACAGCTATGTTTTTTAAGTGCCTCCTAGTCACAGTAATTATGCTTTTCAGGGAATCAACCTAAAATAATATGGAATATGAGAAATGAAATATTCCATGCATAATAACAGAATAAGAAAATACAGTAGTTCAGGATGGTTTTAGATGGAGTGTAGCATGTCATGCTGCAGGTATGCACATATATTCCCTTCTCCTCAGTATATTCACTGTGACATTCGCCCATTTGAAATGATCCATCTTACAGCTGTCCTGAGTAAAGACACAGCAGCTGGAGAATATAAACACAACTCTGGCAAGCCGCACGTTCAGTCTGTCGAACATAATCGTTTCGGTCTTGTCTTGCTACAGCAGCCAAACACTAAACAGATTGACTTTTTGTTCATCTCTGGGGAAAAATATACAATTGAGAAGCGGACAGATTCACCCAACTGTTTGAGTTATTTAATCAAAACCAGAGACCAAGCCATTACAGTTTCTCATGCATTTCAAAAAATGTTTTGAAGCATAAAGGTATAGTTATAATAATTCCTGGATTTTGAAGTTGGTATGGTATTATCGGTACTGATACCAGTTATCGATTGATTGTAATTGTAAAAACTTTTTTATATACTGTTCAAAAGTTAGTAGTAAGATTTTGTGATGTTTTTGAAATAAGTCTCTTCTGCTCACCAATGTGCCATTTATTTGATCAAAATATGGTCAAACAGTAATATAAAATAACTGTTTTCTATTTTAATAAAGTTTAAAATGCAATTTCTTCCTGTGAATTTTCTGCATCATTACTCCAGTCTCCAGTGTCACGTGATTCTTCAGAAATCATTCTAATATGCCGATTTGCTGCTCAAGAACCATATCTGTTTATTATCAATGTTGAAAACAGTTGTGCTGTAGATTTTTTTTCAAGCTTATTGGATGAATACAAAAGTTTAAAAGAACAGCATTTATTCAAAATATAAATTTTTAACATTATAAATGTCTTTACTGTGACTTTTGATCAATTTAATCTGTCCGTTCTGAATAAAAGTTTTAATTTTCTTTAAAAAAAATTATTAGAACTGAAAGACAGCCCTTGCAATGGCATATTGATATACAAATGTACATGGCATACTCATAAACCATGGTAATTTGTCAAAAAAACATGGTACTTTTTTGTAAGTGCAGAAGCTGAAGGATGTATTTGTCTTTTCTGTCTTGTAGGTACAGGTGAGAGTGGCAAGAGTACATTCATTAAACAGATGAGGATCATTCATGGCTCGGGTTATACTGATGAAGATAAGAAGGGCTTCATTAAGCTCGTCCACCAGAACGTGATCAGCGCCATGCAGTCCATGGTCAGAGCAATGGACATGCTGAAGATCGCATATGCTAACTCAGACAACCAGGTACCACACACACACACACACACACGCAAATTTGGAAACCGTAGATACATAAATTTCTTGATCACACCTTAGCAGTTTTTGCCATACATTTTTAGCCTGAACAGTTCTGGGGTTACAAAAGTACAAATGCAACTACTATAGCGTCAGCTATTGTTGAAAGGATGGGCGTGTGTTTGCCTAAATAGTGGGTTGAATTTGACACCACCCTACCACGTTTTTCTGGTTTTCAGAAAAGTAAATCAGAAAAATTATGTTCCCATTCTTTGCTGCCAGGAACCCTAAAATCTAACAGTGAAACAAGACTAAATATACTTTTGTATTCAAGATAGCATACATATTCTTATATAATATATATATTCATTTTGGTCTTTGCATATTTGATAATAAATTGGTCAAAAATGTCAAAATTGTTGTTTTGTTAAACTTCATAATGGTGTTTTTTTATGTTCACCTGTTTAATTCCTTCCAGAAGGTTTTACGTTCTGTTTATACGCTCTGCTCCACTTTCATTAATTGGCTGTGCTCTTGACCGCACACTCTCGTTGGTCCCCTGGGGAGATGCTGGTCAATCCTGATTGGCTGTGCTTGTATCTGCAGGCTAATGGTACACTGGTGAATGATATTGAGGTGGATAAGATCATGAGTTTGGACGAGGCCCAAGTCAACGCCATCCGGAGTCTATGGAACGACACTGGGATTCAGGAATGCTACGACCGCCGTCGAGAGTACCAGCTAACTGACTCAGCCAAATAGTCAGTCTTGTCATTTTCAACAACTTAAAAAGCTATAATCACTCCATTTTTGACATGTGATTTTGGTTTGGACATATATGTAGCTGGGAACTCTGCAGACCCTTGTTGAAAAAAAAGTAGCATACAAACCCGATTCCAAAAAAGTTGGGACACTGTACAAATTGTGAATAAAAACAGAATGCAATGATGTGGAAGCTTCAAATTTCAATATTTTATTCAGAATACAACATAGATGACATATCAAATGTTTAAACTGAGAAAATGTATCCTTTTAAGGGAAAAAACAAGTTGATGTTAAATTTCATGGCATCAACACATCTCAAAAAGTTGGGACAAGGCCATGTTTACCACTGTGTGGAATCCCCTCTTCTTTTTATAACAGTCTGCAAACGTCTGGGGACTGAGGAGACAAGTTGCTCAAGTTTAGGAATAGGAATGTTGTTCCCATTCTTGTCTAATACAGGTTTCTAGTTGCTCAACTGTCTTAGGTCTTCTTTGTCGCATCTTCCTCTTTATGATGCACCAAATGTTTTCTATGGGTGAAAGATCTGGACTGCAGGCTGGCCATTTCAGTACCCGGTTCCTTCTTCTACGCAGCCATGTTGTTGTAATTGATGCAGTATGTGGTCTGGAATTGTCATGTTGGAAAATGCAAGGTCTTCCCTGAAACAGACGACGTCTGGATGGGAGCATATGTTGTTCTAGAACTTGGATATACCTTTCAGCATTGATGGTGCTTCCAAAAGATGTGTGAGCTGCCCATGCCACACGCACTCATGCAACCCCATACCATCAGAGATGCAAGCTTCTGAACTGAGCGCTGATAACAATTTGGGTTGTCCTTGTCCTCTTTAGTCCGGATGACATGATGTCCCAGTTTTCCAAAAAGAACTTCAAATTTTGATTCGTCTGACCACAGAACAGTTTTCCACTTTGCCACAGTCCATTTTAAATGAGCCTTGGCCCAGAGAAAACGCCTGTGCTTCTGGATCATGTTTAGATATGGCTTCTTTTTTGACCTATAGAGTTTTAGCTGGCAATGGTGAATGGCACGGTGGATTGTGTTCACCGACAATGTTTTTTGGAAGTATTCCTGAGCCCATGTTGTGATAGTAGCATTCCTGTATGTGATGCAGTGTCGTCTAAGGGCCTGAAGATCATGGGCATCCAGTATGGTTTTCCGGCCTTGACCCTTACGCACAGAGATTGTTCCAGATTCTCTGAATCTTTGGATGATATTATGCACTGTCGATGATGATAACTTCAAACTCTTCAAAATTTTTCTCTGAGAAACTCCTTTCTGATATTGCTCGACCGGCGCTTCGGCGCAGCATTGGGGGAATTGGTGATCCTCTGCCCATCTTGACTTCTGAGAGACACTGCCACTCTGAGAGGCTCTTTTTATACCCAATCATGTTGCCAATTGTCCTAATAAGTTGTAAAATGGTCCTCCAGCTGTTCCTTATATGTACATTTAACTTTTCCGGCCTCTTATTGCTTCCTGTCCCAACTTTTTTGGAATGTGTAGCTCTCATGAAATCCAAAATGAGCCAATATTTGGCATGACATTTCAAAATGTCTCATTTTCAACATTTGATATGTTATCTATATTCTATTGTGAATAAAATATAAGTTTATGAGATTTGTAAATTATTCCATTCCTTTTTTTACTCACAATTTGTACAGTGTCCCAACTGTTTTGGAATCGGGTTTGTACTTTTTAAAAGATTACTTATAATATACTTTAAATGAATATACTTAAGTGTGAATATAATGTTTTCAGTCAATTATATGTAATTTTCAATTGATTGCAAATGGAATTAGATAAATAAAAATTTATCAATAGTTTATATTTATATTAAAAATAGTTAGTTGAACTTAAAAGAGTGTTTTGACCCACTTAAGCAGGACATAAGTACATCTTTAAATGTAATTTCATAATTACTTCTATTGTCTTTGAAATATGGTTAAAATGTTACCAAATGTGCTGACAAACATTTATGCTAAACTAAAATATGCTTTAATGTCATTTCTATTGAATCTTGTATGTCATGTATTTAAATATATTTTTAATTACACATTTATAATGATGAAGTTGCAATTTAGTGAATTTCTTAAAAATATATAAATTATATAATTATAATATATACATTACATGTGCTTAAGTATGTTAGGCAACAAATCAAAATAAGTGTACTTCTTTAAAACATGACATACGTTTATTAAAACAATGAATTAAAATCTAATTTATAGTAACTTTTTTTTAATTTGAAACTATTTGAAAACGTGTACTTAAGGGTTAACTCTCTTTAAGATATACTTAAGTGGCATTTTATTTCAATAATATTATATTACCAGCAAGTATCTTTTTAAAAAATATATACTTTTTGGATTTTAAGTACACAACAAGCGCACACTGAATGCAATTAAGTGCACTTATTTTTTCACAAACAGAGGTATTAGAAAGTGTGTTTTCTCTAATCATATTAATTTCTTTATATATCCAGCATATCTGTTAATGTGTGGTGTAATGGTGTAAAACACTCGGTGTGCCACATTTATGTCCCCATAACTGCTGTGAAACCGGTTTCATCAGCTCTCTCCCTGACTTAACCACAGTATTTGTTTCTCCCCATAACAGCTACCTGAGTGATCTGGATCGGATTTCAGACGCTGCGTACGTCCCCACAGAGCAGGACATTCTGAGAGTCAGGGTTCCCACCACAGGTATCATCGAGTATCCCTTCGACCTGGAGAACGTCATCTTCAGGTGAGTCCACACTTGGGTTCGTCACGGGCAAATATACATTGAGCTGAAAGAGGTTTCAAGAGTGACCATTTTTTAAAAATGCATATGCCAAATTCGTAGAAAATGACTCTTGGTTCTTATATTTAAAGGAAAAATATTTAACACATAAATAATTCATTCATAAATATTACGTTTTTGGGGAGTCACAATACACCATTTCACACTTTGCCTTGTCCTACAAAGGTCAAATTATCTGATATTTGAACAGACTTATTGACAGTTAGTCAAACTACATAATTTTAATTTGGTGGAAAAGTATTTAAAAAATTTAAATAATATAACAAAACAGCTTCACCGCTTAGGATTTAATAATAAAAGATTATGCTAAACTACTTTAATATGGTTTTCTTTTCAAGAATTTCATTTTTTTCATTATGATATCAGGACAGTTAAGAAATATTAAACCTTTTTATTTTAATGAATTGTGAGTGAGTGAAAGTGAGTGAAGTGACATACAGCCAGGTATGGTGACCCATACTCAGAATTTCGTGCTCTGCATTTAACCCATCCAAAGTGCACACACACAACAGTGAACACACACACACCGTGAACACACACCCGGAGCAGTGGGCAGCCATTTATGCTGCGGCGCCCAGGGAGCAGTTGGGGGTTCAGTGCCTTGCTCAAGGGCACCTCAGTCGTGGTATTGCCGGCCCGAGACTCGAACCCACAACCCTAGGGTTAGGAGTCAAACTCTAACCACTAGGCCACGACTTCCCGTAATTGTCACTACTAGGACTTTTTCCTCAATAAAATCCTAATTTGCAGCTTATTAATAGGAAGGTAGTTGTTAAGTTTAGGTATGGGGTAATTAAGAGATATTTTAGATTAAGGGATCTAAAATATGGTCACACAGAATAAAACATTAATATGTGCTTTATAAGTACTAATAAACAGCTAATGCCAGTAATAATATGCTAATAATATTGGTCCTTAAAATAAAATGTTACCTAAAGAAAAAAGGGACTCCTGAGATGTGAGTACTTCACTAAAATGATAAGAAATAAGGCTTACATGTTATTTTGTTGTACTTGTTACAGTGTAATTATACAATTAAGTACTGAGTAATAATAATTAATTATGTGTACTTACTATATGGTTAGAATTAGGATTAGGGTTTGGTTTAGGGATAGTTGTAATTATGCATATATTTCATTGTTATTACTATAGTAAGTACATGTTACATGTCTAACAAGGACACTGTAAAATAAAGTGTTACCAAAATAAGATATGCATCAAAACTTGTGGACTAACTTTAAGAGAATCACATGTCCCATACAATGTGCGGTATATTGATTGCTTTAGTTCATCTCCATATGTAATTCGATTTAAGTTTTTAGAACCTATTAGAAATTCCGTGACCTCCTGGGTCGCCCTACAAATTAAAGTCATTAGTCAACAACTCTGTTTCTGTCATGTTTATCTGATGTCATCAGGATGGTGGACGTTGGGGGTCAGCGATCCGAGCGCAGGAAGTGGATTCACTGCTTTGAGAACGTCACCTCCATCATCTTCCTGGTGGCTCTCAGTGAGTACGACCAGGTCCTGGCTGAATGTGACAATGAGGTCAGTGCACTTTGAGTTCATCCTCGTGCAGGCTGTTCCTCTGTGACTTCATGCTCATGTCTGTTGAGTGGATTTGAAATATTCTCATGTGTTTCAGAATCGGATGGAAGAGAGTAAAGCTTTGTTTAAAACCATCATCACATATCCTTGGTTCCAGCAGTCGTCTGTAATTCTCTTTCTTAATAAGACAGACATCCTGAAGGAGAAGATTGTGTACTCTCACCTGGCCACCTACTTCCCAGAATTCACAGGTGAGTCAGTCATAGCAGTTCACTTGGGACACAAGGTGCTTCTTCAAGCTATTGCTCGCATGGCAGGAATTAATCGTTTTCAACCAGTCATTCTGGTGAAGATAAACCACAATATTATTTTTATAGGGATCAATTTCATATAAGAGTGTCCATAATAAAGATAAAATGTATTAATACCATTTTAAATTTGAGTAACCATGAAGTATACTTCACTTTGATTACATGTCTGTGTACACATAGTATTAACTTTTTTTAAAATAAACATTATTAAATATGTATATATGTATAATATTAATATATAATATATATGTATACATACATATATATATATATATAAATATATATGATAAATATGTATATTATAATATTCTTTTTTAAGAAATATCATAAATGATTAATTCATAAGTGTTAAGTTTTAATAAAGTTGCACTACATGAGATTTTACAGCCTGAACTAAACTCTAATAATCTGCTCTTTTAAAGATATTTATTGACTTATTGTCTTTGTGATATTAGTTCTGTGGTATTGATTAGATTTTAAATAGTTTAATTAACCTCTATATGTAATTCAATTAAAATATCAATGATTAAAAGATCTGATATTTTAAGATACCTACTGACTTATTGTTCCCTTTCAGTCGGTCACTCTCAACGTCACGTCAGTAATGACTGACGAATTGGAATATCACTTAGAGCAGGGGTCTCCAACCCTGCTCCTGGAGAGCTACTGTCCTGCAGATTTCAGCTCCAACCCCAATCAAACACACCTGAACCAGCTAATCAAGGTGTTCAGGGGCTACTTGATAATTACAGACAGGTGTGTTGGAGCAGGGTTGGAACTGAAGTATTCAGGATGGTAGCTCTCCAGGAGCAGGGTTGGAGATCCCAGGCTTAGAGAGACCAATCTACTTCAAGTGTAACTAAACGAGCCTATGCACATTGGCATGCAATGTACACCAGCTTTTCGCTTTGGAGCCAAGCGAACACATAGTTTTGCGCCTGACTACTCTACTGAGAGAAGAAGACTGAAAGAGTTCAGCACGCACGCTCTTTGAGAGCTTTCATGTTGGCGGTACAGTGCTTCAGCGGTGGTGGTTTCGGACCTGCATATCTTGAACCGGGCCCTTCACCGGCCCTTCACCGGTTACCATTCAAGATGTTGACACAGAAATGCATCTTTGGGTACATCCTTGGATTGGTTTGCAGCAATCAACCTGAAGGATGCGTACTTTCATGTGTCGATCCTTCCGCACCACAGACCATTGCTGCGGTTCACATTTGAAGGACAAGCATATCAGTACAAGGTCCTGCCCTCCGGGCTGTCCCTGTCCCTGGCCCCCAACTGCACTGGCACATCAACTATAATTCCTTATATGTATATAGCACTTTTCTATGAACTCAAAGCGCTTTACATAGAAGGGGGGAATCTCCTTAACCACCACAAGTGTGCAGCATCCACCTGGATGATGCGACGGCAGCCATATTGCACCAGAACGCCCACCACACACCAGCTTATTAGTGGAGAGGAGACAGAGTGATGAAGCCAATCAGCAGATATGGGGATGGTTAAGAGGCCATGACAGTCAGAGGCCAGTGGGCGAATTTGGCCAGAATGCCGGGGTTACACCCCTACTCTTTTTTTGAACGACATCCTGGGATTTTTAATGACCACAGAGAGTCAAGATCCGGGTTTAACGTCTCATCCGAAAGACGGTGCTTTTTGTCAGTATAGTGTCCCCGTCACTACACTGGGGTGTAAGGACCCACACAGACCACAGGGTGAGCACCCCCTGCTGGCCTCACTAACACCTCAACTGCCTAGAGTTGTTAGCAGTATGCCTTGCCTTGAACCATCACAGAGGGTGTTTATGAGGCAAGCACGTGCTGGTCCACATTGACAACATTGCGACCATTGCATACATCAACCGACAAGTTGGTCTATACTTCCATCACATGTCGCAACTCGCCCGCCACCTCCTCCTCTGGAGTCAGAAGCATCTGAGGTCGCTTCATGCCCTTTATATTCGGAATCTGCACAACCATACGGCTGACGAGCTGTCACGAGCTGCGCTCCCCGGAGAATGGAGACTCCGCAGGGCCTGCGCAAGTATGTGTTTCCCCCAGTGAGCCTTCACGCATAGACGCTGTGCGAGATCAGGGAGGATGAGGACCAGGTCCTGCTTGTGGCGCCTTACTGGCCCACTTGAACCTTGTTCTCGGAACCAATGCTCCTCGTGACAGCCCCTCCCTGGAAGATTCCTCTGAGGAAGGATCTACTGACTATTGACTGAGGGGTTAGTTGACTCCATCACTTCGGCAAGAGCACCATCTACAAGACACTCTTACACTTTGAAGTGGAACCTTTTCATAAAGTGGTGTTATTCTCATCGAGAAGACCCCTGAAGATGCCCTATTAGAGTCGTGCTGTCCCTTTTGCAGCAGGCGTTGGAGCGAAGGCTGTCTCCCTCCACCCTTAAAGTCTATGTTGCTGCCATTGGTGCTTACCATGACCCTGTGGAAGAGAAGTTGGTGGGGAAGCATGGCCTGGTTATCAGGTTCCTTAGGGGGGCCAGAAGGTTAAATCCTGCCCGGCCGCCCTCTATACCCTCTTGGGACCTGTCTCTAGTGCTCCAAGCACTACAGCGGGGCCCATTCGAGCCTTTGCAGTCAGTTGAGCTGAAGTTTTTATCAATAAAGGTTCTGCTCCTGTTTGCACTGGCCTCCATCAAGAGGGTAGGGGACCTGCACGTATTCTTGCTTGACGAATCATGCCTAGAGTTTGGGCAAGCTGACTCCCAGGTAATCCTGAGGCCCCAGCCCGGATATGTGCCCAAGGTTCCCACTACTCCCTTCAGGGATCAGGTGGTGAGCCAGCAAGCAATGCCCCTGGAGGATGCAGACCCAGCCCTAATTTTGCTTTGTCCCGTCCAAGCCTTAAGATGGTACGTAGACTGGACACAAAGCTTCAGGACCTCAGATCAGCTCTTTGTCTGTTACGGAGGCCAGCAGAAGGGGAATGCCATTTCCAAGCAGAGGATGGCCCACTGGATAGTGGATGCCATCACCCTGGCTTATCAGGCACAGGGTATGCCCTCCCCGCTCAGGGTGCGAGCACACTCTACTAGAAGTATTGCATCCTCCTGGGCGCTGGGCTGTGGTGCATCACTGACAGATATTTTTAGAGCTGCGGTATGGGCGAGCCCCAACACGTTCGCTAGATTCTATAGCCTTTCATGTGGAGCCCGTATCCACCTGTGTTCTCACCTCAAATGCGTGGAAGCATTGAGAGGCCTTTGTTTAGTGTCGGCTTGCTAAAACCGTTCCAGAGAGACCGTACTGTAGACCTTGTCGATCACCTCCATCCCCTCGGCAGCCAGACGTTGGAGGAACAACCGGCATCAGGCCCTCACTCAATGAATCCGTGAGAACCAGTAAAGGGCTGGGTTCCATATGTAGAGACCTAAGTGAATCCCATATGTGTAAAGTCCACGGTATAGCCTCAGAGCCCGTGCTTCCCCGGCAGATATTTTCCAAGAGAGTTACATCACCTCTAGTCTTCCATATGCATCTAAACGGTTGTTCATATGTGTGAGTGCTTCCGAACCTCCTTCAGGAAGGATGGGTCTTCCCAGTGTTATCCAATCTCACTGAATGGGTAGTTCTATGACAACAGTGACTGACCTTCCTGTTGCGAGCCCCGGCCTACGCCGAAAAGGGGGCACAGGAGGCTCGCACAGGACACTGGAAGGGGCAGGATCCATGGCGTTTTGGTAGGGATTCGTCGTCATTATAGATGTGACGTTGAGAGTGACCAACTGAAAGGGAGCGTCGAGGTTACGTATGTAACCCTCGTTCCCTGAAGGACGGAAACGGCGACATCACATCCTGTCGACACAGATGTTGTACCATCGCTGAGCAACCGGGTTACTGGCTTGGCTCCTCAGCGAAAACCTGGTGTGCGTTGCACCTGCTTAAGCTCAAGCTGTGATCAGCGGCAGCTGGATGCAGTCATCTCATGTCAATGTGCATTGGCTCGTTTAGTTACACTCGAAGTGGATTGGTCTTCCTAAGTGAGATCCCAATTCATCAGTTATTATCGACGTGACGTCTCCGTTCCCTCCTTCAGGGAACGAGGGTTACATACATAACCGAGACAATATATATATCTCTTTGAATATTGCATTTAATAATATACTGTAATATAATCACATTTTACATTTCACATTACAAACAAGTAACATGTTTCTATAAATTGATTTAACAGGTTTAATTAGTCTCAATATTTAATTTAAATTAAAAATTTGATTAAAGGGGTCATATGATGCTGCAAAAAAGAACATTATTTTGTGTATTTGGTGTAATGAAATGTGTTTATGCGGTTTAAGGTTAAAAAAAAACATTATTTACCACATACTGTACATTATTGTTTCTCCTCTATGCCCCGCCTTATGAAACGCATCAATTTTTACAAAGCTCATCGCTCTAAAAAGCGAGGTGTGCTGTGATTGGCCAGCTCTGTTGGCCAGTCTATATGACATGGCGGCACCGGCAACAATAATACTACAACGAGAATAAAAGGTATGCCTTCTTTCTTTGCGTGAACATCTGGGCGGCGTTATGCAAATCTTCCCACATAGTGATGTAGATATGTGGGGGCATGTTAGAACGAGCCATTTCAGGGGTGCGTGGAGGAGTCCTAACTTTTATAAAGAATATCTATTTGGATTTGAGACTTTAGTATTTGCAATTTTACAGATCTTCTTTATTCACCAAGAGCTTATAACACTCCAAAGAGAAAGGAAAATTTGAAATCGCATCATATGACCCCTTTAAAATATCGATAAACAAATGATCTGACATTTTAAGATGCTTGTTGACTCCGTGATACAATTTATGTAATTCTGTGATATATATATATATATATATATATATATATATATATATATATATATATATATATATGAATAATATTTCAAAATACTTATTTCGAAAAATTGCATTGATCCATTGATTATTGTCATTTTCAGGCCCCAAAAATGATCCAAAGTCAGCCCAGGAGTTTATTCTTAAGATGTACCAGGAGGAAAACGAAGACAAAGACAAAACCATCTACTCTCACTTCACTTGTGCCACAGACACCGAGAACATCCGCTTGATCTTCGCAGCTGTGAAAGACACCATCCTTAGACACAATCTCAAAGAGTTCAACCTGGTTTAAAATCTACAACTAGTCCTCATCCTGGAGGACAATCCTGGTCCTGCTCTCTTCTGTTGAGTAGATTTAGCTCTCACATTAGCTTAACATTGTTCTTTTGTTGACTGAGGACTTATATAAGGAAGTATCTAGGAGAATGGCCTAATGGATTAGATGTGGACTGGGTTCCTGAAAACAAGCCTTGATCTACCATTACAAGGATGAACCTTCTTTTCATTCGTGTTTAGGTCCTCTGATAAATGGGTAGGTTTTTTGTTCTTTATGTGAGTAGAGTTTACAAGGGATGCTACTTAGGAGGTTTTAAGGCACATGTAAAAAATGTTTTCCTGATGTAATAGATCAAAGTCTTGAAGACTCCTTGAAGCGTTTAAAGGCAAAAAAGATGGAGAAGTTTACATTTTGATGTAAAAACGTAGATTTTTTTTTTTTTTTTTAACAAACATGCTATGAAGTTGCCTTATGTTGCTGTTATGCAAACCTGAATCATGATAACGCATTTGTAGAAATTAAAGTTATAAATAAAATACCATACAATTAATATTATTTTATATTATCAAACAATACAAAAAAAATTAACTAACAATTTAATATTTATCTTTTAATTTAAAATTGTAAAACTTAAAAAAAATTTATCATTTTAAACATGCATATTCCTCACAGACAATACATTCACAGGGCAAACTCAGAAAGTTTTCACATTTTACGCAGCCACTGATTTCAGAGTTTCAATATTTTACCTTGGTTTCGTAGCAGGTACAAACTATAGTGAATACCTGAAGTGCCTTTAAACTGTAATATCTGTATCTGCTTTGCTAATATTTATTAAACAAGGATATACAGCTATATGTTGTTACTCATTAAAATTTAATTAAAACAATAAAACAAAATTCAAAATACATTTATTAAATGTGCATAATTAGAAATTATAAGAAAATTATGCAATAAATGTTCATGCTTTTCTTTGCCTTGTAGTCAACATGTAATGACGTTCACAGCTCTCAATTTTACCGTGCTAACATGATGCATTTCCAATTGAAAATAAATATATGATAAAACTGTAGAATGAGAGTATTGAGTTGCATGTGGAAAAAATGCATTTTGTCACGTCAATCATATTTATTCGATTACATGGGAACTTCATGTAAGACTTACCGCTATTTGCTTTTATTGCTATAACCTTTATTAATGTTAAAGGAGTAGTTCTCACAAAAATGATGGATTGTTTCTTACAAATACACAGCTTTTCACTTCACAAGACATTAACTGATGGACTGGAGATGAGTGGATTACTTGTGGATTATTGTGATGTTTTTATCAGCTGTTTGGACTCTCAATCTGACGGCACCCATTCACTGCAGAGGATCCACTGGTGAGCAAGTCATGTAATGCTACATTTTCCAAATTTGTTCCCATGTAGAAACAAACTCCTCTACATCTTGGACGGCCTGAGGGTGGGTACTTCATTTTGAATTCTTTTAAATTACTGTATTAACTATTGGCAAGATTTTTGAAAGGCTACAGCCTAAAACAGTGACTAAACCGCTATTTTATTGGTTTACATAATTTACAAGTTTCCCAAGACACCTTGGTGACATCAGGATCAATAAATAGGGTCAGTTTTGATTTCATATCGACTTTAATTTCATTCATTAAGAAAATGGACAACATTAGCTTTACTGGAAAGCTACAAAATAAACAGTTGCATATTTGTCTTATGTTACAGTTCTTCAGTAATGTAGTGTGGCTACATAGAGACATCAAGCAGTCAAGAAGCCATTGAATGTTTACTGTTGAGTATGAAGACAAGCTATAGAATTAATTAGACATTGAGAAACAAAAACATAATTTCATGCAAAACCACATTAAAAAATATCCCTGCTCTCATGTAGATACAGTAAGAGATTCTCATTTTCAAACATTCCAGGTCATTTCCGTTTAAATGCGACACACATTCCTACATGTAAAGACAAAGAAAATACATACAGAATATTGGTCTTTATTAATTTGTATAAAATGACACCTTAATTTACACTTTAGTGTGGTTTTAGTTGAGACGTATTTCCAGTGGCTGAACTGTGAGGTCAGACAGTTTGTGGGGGGGAGGGGTTGGGGGTGTACAATATAATGCAAACTCAACACACAAACACACAGTCTAACAGTCATTACCAATGTGGTATTCAGTGTTTAGTGAATGACTGTTGCATTGTGGGTATAATGTGAAGTGGCACAGTGCAATAGCAGCATAAAGGCACACAGCTGATCGCAGGATCATTGCATGTCGCTTTAACTGTCCTTACTTCGGTAGAGTTTCCCTGGCATCCTCAAGTTTGGCAAGAACCCACTGAGAACGACAGAAACAGGTCATTAAAACGAATGCTTGGCTACAAACCTTTTATCTAAAAAAATCTTATATGTGGTAAACAAATCTTTTGTGATTAAACTCTTGTGTAGGAGTTTCTTTCTTCTTCAGAATGCAAAAGAATATATTTTGAAGAATGTTCATAACCAAAATGTTGCTGGTCCACATTGACTTCCATAGTATGGAAATAAAATACTGTTGAAGTCAATGGGGACCAACATCTTTTACTAACATTCTCTTAAATATTCTTTTGCGTTGAGAAGAAGAAAGAAACTCATACAGGTTTGGAACAACTTGAAGGTTAGTAAATGATGACAGAATTAGCATTTTTGGGTGAACTATCCCTTTGAAATGTTAAGAATATATACAAAAATTATCTTAAGTGTGTTCAAAATGTCTCCAGTTTCTGCAAAACATTGCATAAAAAAAGGCAGCGGCTATTTGCACTAAGTGTAAATAGCAATAGAGGCTATTTACACTAAGTGTAAATATTTACACTAAGTGAAAATAGCATATTTTCTTAGCGACAGATGCTATTTACACTTAAGTGCAAATAGCTATAGATTCTATTTACACCATGTTAAAATTTTACTACTTATTGCAAATAGTGACAATTATCTGCACCTCAGTATTGTAATACATTATAAAACAGTTTGCAGTATTAACTTATTGAGTGTAAATTGTCATTTTAGTTCAAATTATTAAATGGATGCCACCTTAATGGGACAATAAAGCCCTCCCTACACCCATCCTAACTCTACCCGATACTTTTTCAACTTTATGATCATATTCTTAATTTTCATTGAGAATAAATGCTTTTCTGATGTGATTTGAAATTTGTAAAGGGAGGAAAAGTTCGCCAAAAGGCGGATTCCAACCCAGGTCGATCGCGTCAAAATGAATACAGCACACGGTTTAACATTTGCGCCACCAAAGCTGATGACTGTCGGTTGTCTTTTGTAGTGTTGACTAGCAGAATCACACGTTGGTGGGTGGAGTACTATAAATATCTTTCGCCAACAAGGCGAGCTATTTGCACTTAGTGTAAATAGACACGCCGAAACACACACACACACACACACACACACACACACACACACACACACACACACACACACACACACACACACACACTTATACAAATTTTTTTTCCATTTAAAGCATGTCATTTTTTTTTTTTTGTATCCTCTTGTTAGATTCAGGTCAAATTTGACCCGTGGGTAATTCTTCTGGAGGTCAGTGAAGATTTGTGTTTTGTTGAAACCGTTTTCAATAAAACGCAAAAGTAAAATCATTGCCTTTGAAGTTTAAAGATCACATTAACCATATTGCAACTCTTGATTTTCTGTGCCCAAATTTAAAACCTCTTGAAAGCATAATTAAGACTTTCCTTGTATCATTTATAACAATTAAGACCGGTTCATACTAGTGATCCTCACTATGACTGGATTTCACCCTCAGTTTACCACAACCCCACAAGCATCATCGCCCTCTGTGCATAAATGACAAGAAGAATTCATCCAATTTCTGCCTAAACACTCATTGTGCTCCTTGTTACAAAAGGTTAAGATAACCGCTCATGAACCTACTTCCACTATTTGTTCAAAACGGTTTGCAACTGTACCTTTGCTAGTTCTGGAGTTTTGAAATTGATGATCTTCCCAAACTCTTTGGCATGAAACACTGATTTGACTCGTTCCTGTGAAAATCAAAACAAGATTTTTCATCACAATGAAATATCTCCTTGTTCAGGTTTAAACACGTCAGGCCATGATATTGTTAGTTTTAGTATTTTGTTTTTTTTAACCCTTCGTCTTCACCCATACAGCTTTGCTTACATCATTAGAAAATAAAAGTCCTTTCAGAAGTGGAGAAACTGTTAATCAAGTTTTACGGTTTGGTTTAGGGTTAGTACCTAGTTATTATAGTGTAAGTACATAATATATACATGTACAACAGGACTATAAAATAAAGTGCTAAACATAAACATTTAGAATAACTTGCACAATAAGACCAGTGACAAGTAAATAAAGCATTCAATTTAGATTACATACACATAAAACTCTTATGTATGATGTACCTTTGCTTCTATACGCAGTCTTCTGCCCTCCACGACTGCGGGCGTTTTGATAAACTCATCAAACAGATACTGCCACTCGCACGTCAGCTGCCCGAACGTGCCCTGAGTCACGAAAAATATCCCCCTGCAAGAGGAAAATCACACAGACACCAGCTGAAACGCTTCAATTCAATAAAAATGGCAGTAAATACTATAGCACATATGTAATGAATTACATGCAAAATTATCTAGTTCTTAGAAATTACATGCATTTTTATATTTCTGAAGGATTTTGCTATATTATCACTTTTTGCTCAAGTATTCCTCAAAAAAAAAAAAAAAAAAAAAAAAAACACACACAGGATTTGGTGCAATATGGGAAAAACATTATGTTCCTAAAGGCTGCAGTACCAAAATTTCTGCCCCGATTTACAGTCTGGATGAGTCGACAGATTTTCAGCTTCACCTTCCAACAAGTTTGATACTTTGATTCGATTTTAAAACACATTTTGTTTTCTTCGTCACATCTCTTAGGGAAAAGGTGCATGTTTCTGTGTGAGTTTGTTGTGTTCAGAACGACTTGAAAGTCTGTTACAGTTTATAACAGAGTATAATAGATAGATAGACAGACAGACAGACAGATAGATAGAAGTTTTATGTGCTTATGTTTAATTATTGTTTAATTATTGGTGGTAGGGATTTGTTGAGATTCCTCATCTTAAAGGGATACTCCACCCCAAAATGAAAATTGTGTCATTAATCACTTACCCCCATGTCGTTCCAAACCCATAAAAGCTCCGTTCGTCTTCGGAACAAGAAATAAGATATTTTGGATGAAAACCTGGATGCTTGAGACTGTCCCATAGACTGCCAAGTAAATAACAGTGTCAAGGTCCAGAAAAGGTATGAAAGTCGTCGTCAGAATACACCATCTGCCATCAGACGTGCAATCTGGGTTATATGAAGCAACAGGAACACTTTTTGTAAGTGAAGAAAACAAAAATAACGACTTTATTCAACAATTCCTTTGTCAACAGTCTCCTCCTCTGCCACAAGGATGCACTGTTTCTACATGTATTTAACTTTGATTTGAAAGAAAACAGCGCATGCTTGTGGTGCGGATGATACAGAAGAGCATACGCAGCATACAGTGATATGAAGAGACACAGAGGAGACTGTTGACAAAGGAATTATTGAATAAAGTTGTTATTTTTTTCTTTGCTTACAGAAAGTGTTCCCGTCGCTTCATATAACCCTGGTTGCATGTCTGATGGAAGATGGAGTATTCTGACGACGACTTTCATACTTTTCTGGACCTTGACACTGTTATTTATTTGGCAGTCTATGGGACAGTCACAAGCCTCCAGGTTTTCATCCAAAATATCTTAAATTGTGTTCTGAGGACAAATGGAGCTTTTACGGGTTTGTAACGACATGAGGGTAAATGATTAATGGCAAAATTTTAATTTTGGGGTGGAGTATCCCTTTAAGTATGAGCAATGCTTGCTTAAGTAATCACAAGTTTTTGATGAGTAAAATTATTTTCACTGAAACGGGCTTATTTTCATCAATCAGAATGAATACAACCCCATTTCAGTTCATAAGAAGCAAATAAACGTGTGCAAGCTATTTTTGAGTCCAATAATAGTTGTATTCAAATGTTTACACAGCTAAAATATTAAGATATACACCACCCCTTTAATCGGACTTTTACATGAAGGCTTTATAAGCAGATTATGATGATGCATGTAAACATAAATTCCTCGCCTAAAAGGTTTGAAGCAAAACAGCCGTGACATGCTTAATGCTATTGTACTAGTGTATGGTTAAAACCGAAATACCCCTTCATCTAAATGTGCTCATGTGACCTTGCCCATGCAAAATGAGGGGTTTATATAATTCACCTACCTTTTAGTGATCATCAGGAAATCTGATTCGTTCACCTTAGCATGAGCAAAGTATCTGTACTTGGCAAACCGTCCGTTTTCAATATTCTACAAACCAAATGGAGAAACCAATTAATACAATAAACACAATGCGGTGAACTTCTACGATCAAATCTGTTCTGGCCATCACATTCCTGAAATATGGACCTGAAAAACAGTGATGGAGGGAGCGTAAAGACACAAGGACTGATGAAAAGACCAACAGTGGCAGCAAAATGTAAAAATCATCTACGTCGCACTAGTTCCTTAAAATCAATTTAATGAATTGTGCAAGACTTTAGTTCTAAAGCACTTTCACGTCGCCTGTAGTTCTGACTGGTGTGTTTGAACGAGATCTGAATGCAAGAATGCAAATTTCCAAAATTTCCCTAGTAAAAACATTAGGGAAGAGAAGAATTGAATGCAAAACTTAAGCAAAGGTTTAGTCACGACGTTTTCTAAAGAGACTAAAGTCACAGTACACATCCCTGCTCCTGCATACCTTGTGTCTACAAATCAATGAAATGTGATGCATTGTGGGATTTAATGGGTGTGGAATGGGTTAATGATGAAAAAAAAACATGCACTTGGAAACAGACTTTATTCAGGAAAAATGACAGATGATGAGTTGGGACAAATCAGAAGGAATAAAATCAAAATAATTCCTAATCATAAAACAGCAATATTTAGATTTAAAATAGATTAACCACTTTATAACTAGACACTAAGTACACATAGTAAATTATTCTGCTTTTAGATGCAAGTTACACAATCAGACTAAACATTTAATTAAAAGCATTTAAAAGGACACATTTTCCTCATCCTCATGAGTGTCAGTGCTATTCATCTGAGAGAGGGTCGTTCTGCTCTGTGAACATGACAAGAGAGAAGAGCTGCAGTCAGTGAGTCAGGGCCAGTGCACGACTCCACAAACACTAATACTACCAATACTAGTACATCTTACACTACTGAGCTAATGTCTGCAACTCCTGAAGCCACAAGCTACACAAAACATCACAAAACATTGGTTAGGTCAATGACATAATTGGTAGTTTTACATAATGAATTACATAATAGTACTATGTGGACAACATACTGAATTGATTTGATTTTAATTTAAAGTTTGTTTTAGATTTTAGTTTACTGTTTTTATACCATTTATGAATAGAAATGTATAATACCACATACACATACACACACACACACACACACACACACACACACACACACACACATTAATTAAGTTTGAAATTTGAAGTTTTATAATATATATCCTATAGAATTTCTCTGCTCGAAACATCTCCTTCATATCTGATGACAATTTCAGACCAACGAAGCCCTTGTTTGGTTGCTGTTGTGTTTTGGATGCTACTAATCTAGTTTAACCAGTAAGACTTCCTTGAGTTGACCAGCTATGGTTTACTGGACTGCGATCTAGACAAAGATGAAACCAGCAGAAACCAGCCTGGACAAGCATGAAGATTCATGTTGGTCTAAACTGGTTGTTTAATGAAAACAGTGAGTGTTTAAGATAATGGCATAGAATTCAGGAGCAAGAAACAACCACAAGTAAATCAGAAATATATGTATAATATGTAGTGTATGTATGCATGTATCTGGGTAGCTGACATGGATATATTACAAAGATTGCATTTTTAATTTTACGTTTTCAAAGTTTTTTTTTTTTATGTTTAATTTATGATTTAATCAGCAACAATGCATTAAATTGATCAAAACGTGACAGTAAAGACATTTCTGAAGAATCATGTGACACTGAAGACTGGAGTAATGATGCTAAAAATTCATTCAACTTGTGTCGCAGGAATGAATTACATCTTAAAATATTTTCAAGTAGAAAACAGTTCTTTCAAACTGTAATAATATTTCACAATATTGCAGTTTTTACTGTATTTTTGATCACATAAATGCAGCTTTGGTGAGACTCATGACCCCAAACATTTGAACGGTTGTGTATCTGTGTATTTTAAAGTAAACTGTAGGAGACTGTTGTCACTGCTCAGGATGTCATGTCAGCTACTCCATGGCCTATGTTCATGCCCATTCCTATTATTTGTCTTTAAAACATTTTAACGCCATTATCTTGAACACCAGGAGTGTGATGGCAGGAAGTGAAGTGTCATGCATCACCTGCAGCATCTGGCTGCCTATGCCCTCTCTCTCCTTATACGGCCGGATGACTCCATCCTCATGGATGAAACGAGGAGGACGCAAACTCTCCACATTCTGAGACGTCTCCGCAGCTCTGCATTCAGATCAGGCCAAAAAAATCTCTTACAATCAGAGAATAACAAAGACTCTTTCCCAAACAATGCACACAGAGATATTCAGAGACCTTCTGATGCCTTGGAAGGTGCTGCTGGCCATGTCAATGATGCCCCCTGTTGGTCTGGTCAGAACTCCAACCAAACCTTTGCCCATACCCTTAAAGAAACCCGCCGCTCCTTCCTTCTGAGCTCCTACAGCAACACACACACTCAAGACATGTCTATAACACTGAACACACAAGTAAGCTGGATTTTCAACACTGAAATGTCAGATGATCAGTGGTTGTACCTTTAATGGGTTTAGTCACAATGCCGGTGATGCCGCTCACAAACCCCTGTGTGATATGGAGAAAAGGTCATATTAACAGACTGACTTCCAACAAAAAAAGAATTAAAAATCTACTCTACTGAATGCAAAATATAGATTGTAGACTTATTTTATTAATTACATGATATGCTGATCAATTAACTAACAATTAACTGAATTAACCATAAGTAATTGTGTTATTAAGAAATTAATGTGGCAGAAGAGTAAAGCAATGAATAGACATTACAAAAAGTGGCTTTTTTATATTTTATATATATATATATATATATATATATATATATATAATATATATATATATATATATATATATATATATATATATAAAATAATATAATATAAATATATATACACTTTTTTTTTTGGCAGCATTTAATTGCTCCAATGGTGGGAAAATATATGCAAGCATGATACATTTTTTTCTGTTGTTAAAATAAAAGAAAATATTTTTTATTTAAACAAAATAAAAAAAATCTTACTTAAAAATACTTGTTTTTGTAGCTGCATGTTACAGTATGAGACCATAAACTGACACCAGAGAACCGTGAACATGCGAATGTGTTGTTAACTTACTGAAATCTCAAATATAGAACAGTTCTGGAACAATTCTGTCATCATTTACTCCATTTCGTGTCATATCAAATCAGAATTACATCTTTTCTTCTATGCATCATAAAAGAAGATATTCTGAAGAATGTTGGTAACCAAACAGTTTCGGTTCCCATTTACTTATAGGAACTTATGACTTACTTATGACTTTCAAATCCAGTGGAAGTCAACGGGAAACGAAATGCTTTAGTCACCAAAAATCTTTAAAATATCTTCATTTATGATGCACAGGAAACAGAAAGTCATACAGATTTGGAACAACATGAGGGTGAGTAAATGATGACAGAATATTCATTTTTGGATGAGCTATCACTTTAAAATATACTTAAAAAAGTTAGTGATGAGTGATTTGGGATATAGCTTAAAACGTTTCTGTCTGCTGTGTTTTGTAAACTCACAGAGACGAGTCCCTTCCCTCCTCGTGACAGGCCTTCTCTCAGACCGCTGGGCTGCTTGTTCATGGCCTCGCGTCTCTTCTGCTGATACTCCTCATCCATGGTCATGGCGGCCACACCTTTAGCCATCGCTCCCGTGATCCGAGACGCCGCTCCGGCCAAACCGCCTGAGACGACAAGAGATGGATGGGTCAGAATTTGAGCTGTTTATACTTGATATAAGCCTCATGTGACATCTTTTGATTGGATTTTAAGAGGAGAGTTCACAACTGCATAGATCACTCACAACATTAGTGTATTACAGAATATAGCAAAAAGAGAGTACATACCCACAGCACCGCCAACCAGAGCCTTCACACCGAGTGCCATGCCTTCCACAAACTCCTCTGGTCCCTGTATGGCACCCTGACAAACAAACGTTCAGTGTAAAAGATACTATTATTTTTTTTTTGTTTTTTTTTTTTGTTTTGTATTTAATTTTAAAAATGTAAATTTTTCATATCTGATTTTGTTTATATTTTCTGTTTTTATTGCAATTTAAGTTAAAGTTTTTTTTTGTTGTGTTTTTGTTATTTTAATTAGTTTTTTTTATGTCTATATATTTTTTGATTATTAATCTGTATTTAAATTTTAGTTACTAAATGAAATTGAGAAATTATGTTTTGTCAGCTTGCTTATATAAAAAAAAAAAAAAAAAAAAAAAAACAATATTATGTACCTAACATGTTTTTTTTAATGGTTTTAATTTTAGTTAACTATAATGACATTAACATTACAGTAAATTATAGTAAATAATTATAAATAGCTGTTTAATAAAAGAAAAAATCATGTGTGTTTGTAACTAATTTAATTGTCTGTCAGTTTAGAAGACTGCAAATTTTGCATCTTATCAATCCTCTCAAAAGAGCTGAAGTTTCACCTGATAAGGCTCATAAAAGAAGGCCTCGACGCCTTGAGACAGACCACGGATCAGTCCAAAAGGATTCCCGAGGACATCTAAACCCAAAACCAGAACATACATCTGCTTGATAGCCTGAAACAAACAAGACACAAGCACAGACAGATTAAAGTCGTGATGTATATGCATAAAACACACTGAAATCAGCAGTAGTTGGGGAATGTTAAAGGTGAAAGGTCACCTGTTTGGAATAATGGCGGACGACCTCCGACTGCAGCTGCTGAGTGGTGCGGAACTGGTACCTCAGCTCACAAAACGCAAGTCTGGAGAAAGACAGGACGCAAATGTAAAAGCTCATAAAAAAAGATATACAGCTCAAAAAAAAAAACTTCAAATTACTCAAAATAACATGCACATACTCATAATCCTTGGCAATTAAGTGAAATTACTGAAAGCATTAAAATTACTAGGTGGAAATAAAAACTATAACTAAAACAACAAAGTAATACTAAATTCAAATACAAAAAAAAAACTAAATAGTAACATTTAAAAAAAATTATTATAATAAAAAAAAAAAAAAAAAAATGACAAAAGCACCAAAATTGCTAAAAACTAAAATGCAAACTGAAAATATAAAAATTAATTCACATGTCTCTCGAATGTTGACGTGTGTATGTGTGTGTTTTTTTCTTATTCAATAAAAAGTTATTGTATATAAAAAAAAAAATAAAAAATTTTTTTATTTGTGAAAACAATAAAAAGTTATTGTATATAAAAAAAAAAATAAAAAAATATATAAAAAAGTATAATAGTAAATAAATAGTGCTTGGATACAATAAACATATATAATATAATGCTTGTTTAATAATGAATCCTCATTGTATATGCATAGTTTTGCTCCCTTCACCAGCATTTCTAGCTTGTTTTGGTCTTTCCACTAGTGGGCAGTGTGACAGCAGAAACACTGAAGTGAAGAGTGTGTTTTGTGGAGTTGACAGCATCTGACCACATGTGAAATCCAGAAGCACTTAAAGTGTGAGGTGAGGGTTTGTCTGGGCGGACTGGAATGAGGAACTACAGGGATTTACGGCCGCAGTGAGAATGAGTAGTGAGTGTAAGTACTTGAAGAGGACGTCCTGAGCGTCAGTGAGTGTTGCTCCAATACTCTTCAGCAGGAGGTTGAGAGACTGAACGAGAATGACCCCTGTCTCGCGCTCTATCTTATTCCCGTCTTCACCACCGGAGCTCAGAGAGAAACTCAAGTGAAGCTGCCATACAAAAACACTTACACTCAACACTGTACACTCAAAATGTGGCTTTTTGTCTTCAGTAAGCAAAGTTTGGCATCAGTATTGAATGTCTATTTCTGTGTGGTCTGTGGTCACAGTGGATTGGACAGCAGGTTTCGGTAACTGACCTTTATGGGAGAGATGTGGAAGTATTCGTAAAGGCTGATGGGGGACGTGTCTGTGGCTGAACTATAAAACAAACCACCACACACATCCAACAACAGATCAAATACACTACTGCACACAAGTTTGGGGTCTTTACGAGTTTAAGTCTCTAATGCTCACCCAGCCAAAGTGTTTAAGTCTCTAATGCTCACCCAGGTTGCATACATTAAATCAAAAAAACATCAAAAACATTAAAATTTCTCACCAACAAAAAAAGCATTAAAAACAGAAAAAACATTAAAAACAGGAACATTTACTGGAATTAATATATAAAATAAAAATAAAAAAAAACAAAAATAAAAAGGAACATTATAAATTCATAACAAATTCATATAAACAAAGAAAAAAAGAATATATCACTGCTTTATAAGTACTAATAAACAGAGAATAAACTGATATAATGCATGCTAATAAGCAACTAGTTATAAGTGAGAATTGGTTCCTAAATTAATGTGTTACCAAGTATTTATTTCTTTAAAAAAATCTTTCAGACCCCAAATTCTGAGTGGCAGTGTATATAATATGAAATATAATCAAAAAGAGTGTGAATGAAGTAGAGGTAAAAGTCTATTGTAAATATATTGTTTAGTACTGAAAAGTATCAACAGAGTGTGGAGTTGCTGCTCAAACAGAACCTAACAGGTGGCTGTGTAGAGCTTTGTGCTGTAGACAGTGTTACTGTACCTGCTGTTCTGACGTGACAGCACTGGCGTGCTCAGCAGTGAGGAGCTCAAGTAAGGCATACAGGAACCCAAGATCTATCCGCAGGTCCATCTCCTGAATCAGCACTTTAAAATACCTGGGAAGCAGAAATGAAGCATGTTTTGCAGTTTGAGAGCAAGAGATTGAATGAAAGAAATTGTATGAGGAGGAAACTTACTTGATGCGCAGAATGTCAGAGTGTCCGGCTACTCTGGTGATGATGCTGACATCAGCGAGCGGTTTCGGCTCTTTAATAAAATTTTTTTTTTAAATGCAATAAACTTTACCATAACAATGCCAGATTTGTTAGACACAAAGAAACGGGCAGGAGATAAAATAAATAAATACATAAATGATTCTGCATTGGTCTTTGAGTGGATCGACTGACCTGAGTCCATGCTGACTGATTTGGGTGGTTTGACGGGGTAGAAGACGAATGGGAAGATGGCTCCAGGCAACTGATTTTGGATCTGAGGTGTAACCAGAGGCATTTCATGTTCACTGACTATAATAAATGCATCACAATCGTTGAATAGTTCTGATCTAGGCTCGTTTATAACTCATATTTTTATTGTGTGTCTAAAGCTGGATTGCTTTATTAGGAGTGAAACAGACCTGAATCCTGTTGATCTGGACTCTGTAGGTTTTTTGGCGGGCGGAGACACTGTACTCCACCTTTAGTGCTGGCAGGAAGTTCCTCCTGAGCGGAGCATCAAAGGGCTGCATTATCCTCATGTCCACCCCATTAGCAGCAAACAACACCTGATGAACATTCAGTACAGCCAGAGATGGATTAAAACAAGAATGACCATCTGTCTTTGTTGCAGCCCAAGTTATTCAATAACTCAGCAGTGGGATATAATGTTGTTACAAAACAATATTTAATTTAAAGATAGTGAATAACATGTATAACAACAATTTAAGCAAAATGTAATATTTATAAATAATTTTAACATGAATTAGCCTACAAAAAAATCATTTCAACTTTGTAAAAAATAAATAACTGTATACTTCTCATAGCAACTTCCTGATTCTCTAATCAATCATATAATATTTTTCACAAACATGTATGAGATCTAAACTCTAATTCTAAATCCTGCTTCCAGAACTTATCAGCCAAACAGAAAAACGTTAAGAATTAAAGCATGCCATATAGCAGGAAACACATTTCAGCCCTGGTGATATATTGGTTGACAACCAAAAAGGATCCAATCATAAACCTGGTCATTTCCATGTAGAAGCCTTAAAGGTGCAGTAGCAAAAACACTGTTTAAGGGTTACTCCACCCCAAACTGAAAAGTTTGTCATTAATCACTTACCCACATGTTGTACCAAACCCATAAAAGCTTTGTTTGTCTTCGGAACTGCCAGTACTGACTTATTTGTATATTTATTGTACATTTGTAACATATTTTAGACACTTTATATCCTGTACTGCTTATTGCACTTCTGGTTAGATGCTAACTGCATTTCGTTGCCTTGTACCTTACATGTGCAATGACAATAAAGTTGAATCTAATCTAATGTAATCTTTTCATACTTTCCTGGACCTTGACAGTGTTACTTACTTGGCGGTCTATGGGACAGTCTCAAGCCTCCAGGTTTTCATCCAAAATATCTTAAATTGTGTTCCGAAGACGAACAAAGCTTTTACGGGTTTGGAACGACATGGGGATAAGTGATTAATGACAAAAGGGCTGTAAATTGGTTCCTGTGAGCACTAACCTGGTAGTTGTTCTCAAGGTCAATGATGATGCTGTCCACTGGCCCGCTCTCCATATATTCTCTGTAGCGCTGCTCCAACATCGCAGTCTCTTTAACACTCAAAACCTTCCATCGGCTGCGCTTCTTAGGCTTGGTTTCCCACACCACATCAGAACTGACCGACACATAAATTATATTAATTTGATCTATTTCAATAAGCAAAATATCTTCTGGGTTGATGTGGAAGCTAATATAGTTATCGTTATAGTCATCGTTGTTTTAAAAGGGCCTTAACGGGGACATAGGATACCCATTTTTCACAAGCTGATATGATTCTTTAGCATCATCATGCAATGTCTGTAACATTGGTTAAAATTCCTCAATGGTCATGTAAAACACTACATTTTTACCTGGTCAAAAACAGCTTTTCACAGCGACCTGTTTCGGTGCATGTCTCTTTAAATGATAATGAGCTCTGCTCACCCTGCTCTTTTTGTGTATTTGGTGGCGCATTACCAACAATAACAAAACAAACTGGCTGAGGGTGGAGATATGCTAATACAGGACAGTTTGTCAGTGGTAGCGGGCGGGGCCTGAGCAGTATGATGTCATACAGCTCAGAAAATGGCTTGATGATTGAGAAGGTTTAGGTTTTTTGGGGATTTAAAAAAAAAAAAAAAAAGTGCATGGATTTTTATCATTGAAGGGTGGTTGTGTTCAGACACTGCTGAGACACATTAATATACACACACTACGTAAAAGTGAACTTTGCATCTGATGCCCCTTTAACAATAGGTACAGATAACCATCAACACTTTTTTGTGTCAGACGTATGCCAACACGACACCCAGCAGTACCTGGTGATGCCAACGAAGGCCACTTCATGGCTGCTGGAGTTGTTGACCAGTGAGATGCCCATGTTCTGTAACGAGATGCAGGTTTCCTGTTCAGCCAGCTCCATTTTCTCACTATCGCAAATCTTCTTGAAGACACAATGCTCAGTGGTGAAAAGCGCCACACGTTGGAGGCCTTCATAAAATGAGACGACAAAGAATTTTCCCTCCTTGTTCACATCCAACAACTGGTCCTACAGAACAAATGAAAACAGGGACCCAGACAGGAATTCAGTTTCACATCTTCAGTGAAGAGTGAGATTAAGTCCATAAAGTTTGGTTTAGTATATAAATGAATGTGATTAATCACAATCAATTATCAAACCTGGTTTTTATTTCTCACCTCTTCGCTCTTGAGCTCTCCTTTGTACTTGCCCCACTTCCAGCTCAGTATTCTTGAGCCGGTCGGTTCGGCCCAGGTGTAGTACACCGCCTGACCTGGAGCCAGCTCATCCATTTCTGCCTGAGAGCTGCCAGAATCAAACCATTAGTTGACCTGATCATTTTATGTTTGTTCAGACTATATAAAAGTGAGACACTTTAACAAGTTACACTTTATAGTTTGAGAGAAAGTTGAAATCATGACGTCAATGCAGCCACAGCAGGCATAAAACACATCATATAGAAACAGAAATATCAGACCCATAGTGTTAACAAAACAATATCTGAGAATAATTTACACTTGATAAAGAGCACAGACAGTTAATTTCCCTTTAACAGCAGCCAAAGTCACAATAACCAAGTGTCCAATGAGAGAAAAAAATAATAATTCATGCTCCGTATCTTATTAGAAGCCGGAGCTCTACTGACACACAAGAGAATACAGTTCATTTGTTAGGAAGCGGAAATGAAGGCAGCTGTAATCTCAGAATCAGGAAGCAAGTAAGTTCATTTCGGTTTTCTTATCCACTAGGCACAAAACACCTGACGGGTTGTAAAATCATCATCAGGAAGAAAGTGATTCACTTCAGACTGCAACCTTTCACGCTGTGGAAGGAAAAAGAGTTAAAGAAGACAACTGTACTGTGCTCCCTTTACCAGACTGTTAAATCCCATGTTAGCTTGCAAGGAAAAGAAAGAACTACTGTTACATGCATCTCAAACAACATCACTTTGTCTGTCAGAGTGCTGTGAAAGAGTGTACCAGAAGGATTCAGTCTCTCCACAAAATGATAAAGAGACATCCACTCTCTCATCCTGAAGCCAAGTCGAAGATTTCCGCTTACTGGTGCTACAGTAACGAAAAAAAACAACAACAAAAATGCAACAAAATAAAACAAAACATTTTAGGAACGCAAATACCAAAAAGCGTACAAAAATAAAATAAAATAAATAAATAAATAATAAGTGAATGCTAAAAGAGCAAAGATTCTTTCATTTTTCACTGCATTAACTATACATTCACAAAAGTAGGCAAAAAAAATAAATAAAAAAAATTCCGGTTTACTGGACACTCCCATCTATGAACTGCAATTCCATTTGCATTAAAGGGTTAGTATTAGCCTGGGAAAAATGAAAAATTATGTCATTTGCTGTAATGACTCACCCTCATGTCATTCCAAACCCGTAAGACCTCCGTTCAAAAAGGAACGGAAAATACAGTTAAAATAATATTAAGATATTTTAATCAGATTCAATTTAGTCCGAGAGCTTTTTTTTTACTCCATATGAGAATGTATGTACGGGTATACTGTCCATGTCCAGACAGGTAATAAAAACATCATCAAAGTAGTTCCATGTGACATCAGAGAGTCCGTTAGAATTTATTGAAGCATCAAAAATACAACAACTGATGGACCCCATTTTGACTTCCTAGTAGTAAAAAAAAATAAAAAGTCAATGACGACTTGATTCAGCATTTTTAAAATACCTCTTCCGGGTCTGTTGTGAGCGCGTTCACAACACTGCAGTGAAGAAAATGACTGACGTGTTCATTTTTGGGTGTTTCCTTGGGCGCACCAGAGAACACGTCAAACAGAAGTCGTACGTCAACAGTTTGAGCAGCAGCTCGCGCTCACAACAGAGCCCGGAAGAGAAGAAAATGCTGAATCAAGTCGTCATTTTGAGCATTTTGCGCAGCAAAATGTATTTTTGATGCTTCAATAAATTCTAACGGACCCTCTGATGTCACACGGAACAGAGACTACTTTGAAGATGTTTTTATTACCTTTCTGAAAGACGTGGACAGTATACCGTACATACATTCTCAATGGCGGGGGCAGAAAGCTCTCGGACTAAATCTAAAATATCTTATACTGTGTTCGCGAAGATGAATCGGAGGTTAAACGCTCACGGGTTTGGAACGACATGAGGGTGAGTCATTAATGACATACTTTTCATTTTGGCGTGTTCTACTTGGCTGAACTAACCCTTTAACATGATTGTCAGATGAACAAAGAAAACCAAAAATGTTGCAATTAAAAAATATTATATTATATTATATTATTAATTTGAATCCTCTTTATGGCTCAATTATAAGGACTTTTGATAACGATTTCCTAAAGAAATGCAAAATTAAATTTAACACAAAACACAAAATACCACAAAACAAAACAAAAAAAGAAATGCTATGTTATTTTTAGCACAAAATTTTACCTACCAGAAAACAATTAAAAGAAATCATTTACAAGGTTAATTTGAAATTACAGACAGAAATGATATAAATATGATTAACTATCGCAAAACATATTGTAAATTTCCACCAAATCCATCCCCATATTACACAGCTAGATAACAATACTTTGACACATTTAATTCAGAAAATACACAGCTATAATGTTCAACTCAATCAAAACCAAATGTTTGGCAAGCATATAAACACATAAAGCTCATGATTGACAGGGTCAAAGACAGTCCCGTCTACTGGCCCAGGACCACCGGAGAGTCCTTACTGCGGTCTCTCATTGTGTCCTTTAAACTCTGGTATATTTTGCACTTTGACCTCGCACAATCACATCATGCGTTTGTCATTCTCACCTCTGGTGGAACTGTAGCGTCACGTCTTTAGTGTGGTTGATGAGGAGGAATGGAGCGGCGCCATCGTAGTAGTTAGAGAACCGGATGACGGCAGAATGTTCTGTCAGATTCACATCCACAATAACACCACCCAACTACACACAAGAGGAAACAAGAACAGGGATAAATCGAGGGAGAGCGTGCTTGTGTATCTCTCAGTTGGTCACTCACGGTTTTGTCCAGGTGCAGCAGGAGGCAGTTCTCTGGCTGGTGGAAGTCAAACGGCTGTGGCGATGATTGGCAGCCCTCCACTTTGACTCGGAGTGTCTTTGAGTCTCTTTCTGGCCAGAATGGAACCGCAACCTAAGCAGCAGATGGTAAATCTCAAAATTCAGAGAATCATATTAACATTTCATCTTGTACAGTGAGTTATATTTCCAGACCTCTCCGGGTCGGGCCTCTGTCCACTGATCCAGACCTTCCTCACAGACTCGGATGATGTGCTTGGTTCTGTTCACCAGCATGTAGAAGGGCAGGAACGTCACCAACCGTGTCAAACTGAAGCTGCTTGCATCTATCTTCACTCCCACCTAACATCAAACCAAACATTACGATACAAATATTCAATTAAAGTCAACGTGGCATTTGAACCTCATTTTAATTTTGTAATGATATATTTCTGAGTGAACTGAGTATATTCAATATGAAAACATTTATTGAAGAAAAAAAAGGTAAATTATTAGTGTCTTTTTATTCATTTTTGCTTTTATTATATTTAGGCAGAATTATTTCAGATTTAGTTATAGTAATTTTATTAGTTCAACTTAAACATTTGAAAGCCCCCCCCCCATCTAATACTTAAATTTTATATTATTTCAGCTTTATTTCAATAAACAAAAATTATTTTTAGTAGTTTTGGTCTATTTAACAATAATTCAGTTTGTTTCTGATTCTATATTTTGTTTCTCTTTAAAAAAAAAATAAATAAATAAATAATTAACATTTTTCAGGTTAATACCAACACATTTTAGAGGAAATAAACAAATCAAATTTGAAAAAAACAAAAAAAAAAACAAAATAAAAAATAGATTGCCTCTTTTAACCAAAAGACACAGATTCCATTCCTATAGATCTCATACAGAATGTTGTACATTTCTCCCGTTAACTTCTTAAAAAGTGGTCCATTTCCTCTATAAACTGTCTTTGGGGAAAACGTGTACCAATAGGATAATAAAAAATAAAGTATTAAGAAAGAAAACAAAGTCAATTTTGATGTATTCAAATCTGATGGTTGTAATGAAAGAACTTTCACCATGAAATCCTTCTGTCCCCCTTTGCATTTGACATCACCGTAACTCCCAACAGTGTCGATGGAGAAATCATCTGATAATTCACTTTCTGAGATCATCAAGCGAATCTGTAAACAATACAGAGACAGACGGAGAAGTCAGACACTTGATCGATAAAACAGCTGAATGTTTCCTACATGCTTGATGACATTATTCCAAACCTTGTTGTTCTGCAGAAAGTTGCATGGCTTGAAAGAGAAGAGGAGGGGCATGTCGTAATCCTTCTGGTGTTTGTGATGAACATCATCTGCCTTGTACTGCAACAGTCTGCCTGTCTTATTCACCATCCAGTACGGGGAGTGGATGGCCACCACCAGCTGACCCTCCTCCTTCTTAACATGGACAGCGATGTTTAGCTCCGGCCTCTCCTCCGTCTCCTCGTCCTCTCCCAGGGAGCGGAATCTGATGAAGCTGATCTCGTCAGCGTCGCTGCAGAGACTGTACTTGGACTCCCAGTCCTGCTGCAGGTATCCCAGCAGCTTCAGCTCCAGAGTGGAGAAATCCATGATCGCCGTGTGGATCTGGGAGGAGTGGCCCGCTTTCAGTAAGGAAGAGGGGAAGTCTCCATTGCCCTGTAAAATATGCAACTATAAATTTAATATTGGTTACTTACCTAAAAGTAATCTTTTTTTATAGAAATTCCAATCTATTCCAAAAAACTCCAAGCAGACTTTGACTTGGGTGGAATTTCCAACAGCAGCTGTTTCATAATAATAGACAGCGGTACAATGTATCCCCGGTCCACAAATCCAGCTTTTTAAAAAAGTAAATACTATCACTATCATTCTTTTTTGATCATTAGCTTTCATACTTGGAACTAAGATAAAATAAAAAAAAAGAATGATCAATTTCATTATTTTAGTGTGTATACGTCATGTTTATATTTAAACAACGTAGATGGATTTTTATATTTTTGAGTTAAGTGCCTTTCAAAATAATCTTTCATTTAAAAAAAATTATAATAATTTGTTGAATATTCATTAAAATTATCAGGTGATTATAAATACTCGGGGTGCACTTATATTAAAATGTGTGTTCAATACCGATAAGCCCGATTTTTCTGATTCATTTTATGGCTGTTAACCGATAAACTTCATTATTGAAATTATATACCATTTTGTATTAATCAATAAATAATAAGAATACTTGCATCTAAAATTAAAAACTTAATTTTTTCAATAAAATTAAATACTTAATTTTTTGTTCATTTTATTTCATTACTTTGATGTAAATGTCATTTTATAATTAAAACAATGTCCAGATGTGCTCCAGATGTGCCTTATGTGTGTGTGTGTGTGTGTGTGTGTGTATGTGTTACTACTGATAACTAGTAAATTTAGGCATTACAACATTATAATGTACAGTATGAGAATTTTATTTAATTTGAGATTTGTTATTTTTAAAGATGAACTTTCATGAGATGACTGCAAAATTAATATAAAATGTTAAATTAGGGGAAATGCGCATGCACAGATAATAAATATCCAGTATCTGCCAATTTGTAGGTAATACAAAGCAAGACGGATAAATGAAATCTCCATAATTATTATAAAAGACCACAACCACAACATATCTGACGCAGTAGAGAGGGACTGCAAGGCCTCTTGCACCTTTATCTTGAAGGTGATGGGGTACGGCAGGAGGTTGCGGAGGAGAACGGTGGGCCACAGGTGCAGAATGATGGGCTTGTCATACTCCTCCTCAGTGCTGTGTGACATCAGAGTGTCTGGAACAGGAACCATGTTGACCTTCAGCATCCGAGCGCTGTCTTCATGATGATGGCAGGTTTTCACCAGACACTCTCCGGGCTTCTGATTCACCTCAGTGTAAGCGAAACCCTCGGAGCGGTCGTACTGCTCCTCACCTTCAGTTACAGGCTGCAAGCTCAGTTCAGCTCTGGAAAAAAAAATAAACTGACCAATAAATAATTGAAAATGGCAGAATGAAAAAAAATGGTTCAGGTTCAACACAATTTATAATATAATTAATATTTTAGCATTTTTTCATCCTCTATTTCAGACTGTGACAAGCAATTATTATTATTTTAACTTATTTAAAGTTATGTTCTCTGGTAAATTTTTCCTGAACAACTAGACAAACTACAGATGTAGAAAGAGTTTTTCAGAGTGTGTTTGTGAAAGTGGAGAGTTAGACCGAGCTGACCGTCCTGTGCTGTAACTGACCTGTAGGACCCCAGAGGCACACAGAACTCCTCTGAAGGCAGAGAGATGCCCAGACACTCAGATCCCTCATAAACACGAAACGCCACCGAAAAGTGATTGATAATCTAGAAAATCAATACAAAACAATAACAGCGTCAACAACAAATCTGTAAACAATAAAATAAAACATCCATTTAATAAGTGCTGTAAATAATTTCAATGTTTTTTACAGCTATTAATACAAGTATATTACAGAATCCTCTCTCAAAAGCAGTGTAAAAATGTGTGTAGGCTTAATGAGGAGTCATTTTCAAAGGGAAGGGTCTGCTGTAGATTTTCAATAAATCCACCTGGAAAGGAGAGCGGATCTTGACATATTTGCTTCCCTCGATGGTGTAAATCTGACAGACAAAGAAGCGAGTGACACCAGAGTCATGGTGCATGACGCTGTGCATGTCCCGTCCTGTTTTGATTAGTGGGATTACACTTGCACTAGTGTGGCCAACTGGAGCTGGAGAAGAGGAAAAAGAAAAAAAAAAGAAGAAAATCTAGTTTTTGTCACAATTAAGCAGAACGAAACTATAACATTTTGGATTTTCATTACATATTTTAAAACCACTGTATCTCTTTTAATTAAAAGTTTATTTTTGTGTTCATTTCAAATTCAGATAACAGAAATAATGTGGTTTTAATTATTTAATTTACCTTAAATTATTATTATAATTTTTTTTATTTTAACCTGACCCGACCTGGCAGAAAATGGCAGTATCGGAGCCGATACCGATACCGATACCGATACTGAGTATTAGATCAGCGCATCCCTACTAGTAATGCTGAGATATACATTCATAAAGGTCATGGGTTATGCAGTCTTACTTGGCTGTATGTAGTTTTTGGCACTGAGGCTGGTCATGGCTGAGAATTGGTCACTGGACTCAGCAGTGTGGGTGTAGTCCATATTCAGATTCTCTCCATCCTGGAGCTCCACCACACGATTTTTAGACTCTGTACCGATGGGTCTAAACACTTCGCTGTGCAGCACTGCCACCGGCAAACCCAAACGATTCTTCACCACAAACGGAGCCTGATCCTTCTGAAAGCATTCGGCAGTCTGCTTAGTGGCCTCTGCAAATGCCTGCAAAACAAACAGAAGAAACTACTCCTCTGTAACTTCTGTAAGAGAAAGACAGCCCTTTTTAACCATCTCACACTGCAATCATCTTAATCTCTTACCGTTCCTAGATTGCTGAGCATGTAGATGCCACACTTGGAGAGGGTGATGTTAAGCTGGTCTTTACTTGTGAAGCTGATGACCGTTTTATAATCAGGCACACTGCCGTCCACCTCGTCAGATATTTCAGAATATGATACTGGCTTCTTTTTCATCTGTAGACACAACATCATTTCTTGACCTCATGAAAAGTTTTGTCAGTAACAGTTTAGGCATGAAATAAAAAAAGTTAACCTTCATTGCTAGAGTCCATGGTCTGAAGCAATCTTTCTCCTCATCATCAAGCGGCTCCAACAGTGGTTCCCATAAGCCCATCATCTCATTATAATAATTAACCTACAGGAAACAAACAACTTGATATAGGACACAAAAAAAAAAAAAAAAAAAAAAAACCTTGACAGAGTATCGACAGACATTTTGTTAATGACCCATTTCACTGTTTTTTCAGCATCTCACACCACGAAAGCACGTTAAATTGTGTGCAGGTTAAAAGTATAAGTTGCAAAGACTAGCAAAGCAGTTCAAATGGTTCTGCCACTATTTAAAACACTGGGAGTCTGCTAACTAGATAAATTCCTGAGGAAACTATGTAAAACTGTGTGTCACTGTCTTTGTACAAGAACAAAACAGGCAAAAATATTAGGAATTAACTGAAAGCCACATCTATTAGCGGATCCCTATAATATCATAGCTCATATATAATATATATATAAAAGCTCAGAGACGGATAAACTGATAGATGCCTGGTTTCAAACGCGTGTGTATCTGTGTAAGCACTTGGTGAAGAGCATGAAAAATGTGTATTTACAACATGTTTTTGAAGTGATGATCATTGTAGCCGTGCGCGTGAATACAATGGCCAATCAGGGGGAAGGGCTGGGAATCGTTAGAAATGTTCCTGTTCCGGTTCTGCCTAACGGTTCCGGTTCAGATTCAGTTTTAAGGAAAAATGCACAATACTCTACTCTTGTAAAATGCATGAGAATAAATATTTTCTATCACTTTGTTAGAAAATATTTATTTTCATGCATTTTACATCACTTTGTTTATCACTCTTGAAACGACCTAAACACTAAATAATCTAACCCTCATACTTACATAATAATAGCATTCTATTTATTGAGTGGTCCAAGTTGAAGTCAGTACGTGTTCAGCAGTTAAAGACGCGAGTCTGTCCGGTACATGTACAGTCAGACAAAACAACGTGCAGTTATCAATAGCGCGAGTGTGCGTACAGTCGTGGGAAACATGTGTTCAGCAGTTAAAGACGCGAGTCTGTGAAGTGCGTGTCATTGGAAACAATTCCTTTAAGGGGAACACCGAATTGCCAAAACACAGGGGAACACCGAATTGCCAAAACACCCGGGAGATGCCGAATATCAGAACATCGGCGCAAGGCTGCTCAGAGCGCTTGGTCACGTGTCGCACCAGAACCGTCTTCAGAACCGAAACTTAGAAATGCTCATGGTTCTGGTTCTATTTAGAACCTGTTCTCAGTTCCCAACCCTAATCAGGGGTGTTAAAGAATCAACAACTCGACAACGTTCAAAATGCTAAGGAGAAATGCTGGTATATCGTCACCCTTTTTTAAATTTCAGTACCGACTTGGTAATGACATTGGTATTTTTGACAACCGTACTGTCAGTAGATCCACAGACACACTGCTGTGAGCATGTAAGATATGCTGCTGCTGCATGAATATGCATACATAAATCCAGTAGCAGATCTAGGCTCGTCCACATGAAGCCAGAGCTTTCCCTATCATATCTTTTTTTTTCCAAAACGGAGAAGACTTGGACTATGCACATAGAAACCACAAAACAATGTAGTATACATGCCAGACCAATATGTGGTGCTGTAATTCTGCCACAGAGATGCACTAAAAATGGAGAAGACTTGGACTATGCATATAAACCTTGCGTGCAGTATACAAACGAACATGGACCAATACATTTATTTATCTGGGTTTATGTTAATTAATAAAAAGACAATCGTTCAATGTTTGTTCATGTTTTTGTAGCAGTGTCTGACTGGGGCAAGACGTGGGCTGATGACGTCATCGTTTCAGAAAATATACGGATTCGCTGTCCACACGAAAATGCAAGGACAGCGTTTTCAGATATATCCACTCTGGGACCCGGTTTCAAAAAAATATCGGTTTCACTCTCCCAAAACGCCGGATCCGTGTGGATGAAACACCTATACGATACAAAATTTATGCATATACAGCAAAACGCGTCTCCGTATGAACGGGGCCCCAGACAGGTGGTGCTGGGGGAGGTGGAGGTTTTCAGAGGATCTTAAATAGTGCTGCAGGACAAGTTTACAGTAACACTGAACCAGATTATTTAAATGTTGAGCATCCAATCTCATCACATGCAGAATATGCCAATGAGCTTGTGATATGTAATAAATTATGTGATTGCCAACAGATTGCATTTAAAGGGCCTATCAGCCTGTGCGATCTAAAGTTTCATGACTGAACTAGATACATGTACAATGTATTAAAATATCCTCTGACCTCCAGGTCCAGGTGACAGTGTAGGTTAATGAGAGTACTCCAGTTTTTCACATCTCCCTTGAACGAGGCTTTGGCCAACAGCATGGGCACAGTGCGATGGCCCACCCCAGCCTCCAGCGTCAGGCAGATGGAGTCGATGTTCATTTTGAGAGACTCTCCATTAGGAACGAGTCGTATGACAGACCGGGTGACATTCTCTTCTTCCTCCTCCAGGAACCAGAGCTTTAGGTCTCGCAGGTTGCGACGTTCCCATAGATCCTGTGGTACAGGACTCTCCAGTTCTTCAGGGGTCTCAGCTGCAGGGATCAGCGCTGACTGAATGGTGATAATGGTGTTTATGATGATGGGAGACACCTTAGGAAACAGGAAGTGAGTGGACAGGGCAGGAAAGGGGTCATTTTCTGTATTTTTGCAGCCCCTGAAGTCCCCTTATAATGTGTTTCAAGGAACCAAAAAAAAGAGCAGTTGGAATTTTCTTTTTTATTTTATAATTTTTTTTCTTATTTATTTATTTAATCAGTTTTGCTATTGTACCTTTAGGACACTAATGATTTCAAAATATGAAAATCACAATTTCACACCATCACAGAATCACATGTTCAGCCTCACCTTGAGCGTGAGGGAGCTGATGGACAGCTCGATGGACTGTGGCTGGGAAGGCGACTGGCTGCTCTGAAAGAACACCTGACAGGGTTGAAGCACCGTCGTCACGTTGTGCTCCCTCTTCTCTCGCAGGAGCGGACAAGCCACCACCTTCAGGTCTGAAATGGCGGCAGTCATCGACTGACCGCTGGGCTCGTTCTTCATCACCAGCTCACACTGTGTTGTCATAATGAGAGCCGGAGCATCAGCGCGCGCGAGGTCGGCCACAAAAACGATCTCAGGATTCTTTACCACAATGTTCATCTCAGTTTTGGCAGCCACTGGCACAGCAGGAACTCCTTGCAAAGGAAAGACACAAATCATCATTGATTCCATTTATGGCACAATGCTTCCCTGCCACTGAAAGAATTTTCCTGCATTCCATGTTTTCCCTGTTATACAGTATGGGGGCGCTATTATTCGCCTTTCCAATTTGAATCTCCTGTTCAAAATATTGCTTCAAAAAAAACTTACCCACATTTAAGCATGAAGCTAGCATAAAGAAGTTTACATTTTTGTTCTGTTCTTTTAAAATATTGTATGTTCAGATATTCATAAAACAAACTGATCAAAAAATACTATGTTTGAATTAAGGCTATTTTAAGTTAATAAGACTATCTTGAAGAAAACCTGACTTCTTCAAGGTGGTGCTGAAGTACAATCACCAACCTGTGTCTTTAGATGAACTGGCGGGTTGTTTGTTTTTAGGGGGACCAGAGAAGCCATCTGCCATAGCTTTAAGAAAGACATTAGCTACTGTGAGCAGGAACTCCATACTGGCACACAGATAGAGGTCCTGAACCAGGGTGTCCAGCATGGTGCCGTCCCGGCCTTTCCGGTAACTCATGTCTACCATCACATCGCCTTCCCTGCCCTGCCGCATCGCCATCATCCTAAAACAGATGAAGTTATAGAAGAAACCCCATTTAATGACAGAATGACTAGTGCAAAAGTACAAATGTTATACAAATGTTACATTTGTACATATAAAACATGATTTAAAACAAACTGGAGCATCTTCAGTGGTTTATGGTCTGTGTGCGATCTACCTGGATGTGATCATTTTCACACTCTGTCTCTTGTCATCCAGCAGACAGTTTGTGAGTTTGAGGGATGCTTTCATGGAGCTGTCAGAGAACATGTGCACAGCAGTGGAGATGGTGCCCAACATGAACTCTGCCAACTTCAAACTCTCATCACGGGAATCTGATAACTGGATCTGTACGTAAATACAGAAAACGAATCTAATCTATAACACAAAATATTTAAACCTGGCTTCAAATGCAATCATTACTCTCTTGTCTACTGTGAGTCAAGTGTATTTTGTCACCTCGTTGTTAGGGCTGTACAGGACTATTGTCATGGAGTCAAACTTAAAGTCCAGTTTCAGAGTGTTCTTTAGTTTGCCTGTTTTTTGGCCTTCCACCACTGCTGCGGTCACAACCGTGTTTCCTACAACACAATAAAAAAAATAAAATAAAAAAAACAAAAAAAAAAAAAAATAATAAAAAAAAAATTAAATATATATATAAATATATATATATATATATATATATATATATATATATATATATATATATATATATATATATATATATATATATATATATATATATATATATATATCAAGAAATCCTGAATTGGATTGAGGCATTTATCTGAATACAAAAAAAACTTAGATTGTTTATGAAAAAAACAAACCAGGAAAACTCACAAAAAATCCAAAACAGGAAAACTCCCAAGAAATCACGAATAAATTTAAAACCTCCATAATATATACTTGGGTAAATCTGTGCTAATTATTACAAACCAGAACCAAAAAAAAAAAAAAAGTTTGATGTAACCTATGCATTTGTAATCGATAAAACTTCACAATCTGTATTTGTGTGTTTTATACCTCCAGAACTCTGAGAATCCTTGGTAGAAACCGTGTCTCCTTTATCAGAGCTGGATGGAGCATCAGAACTCTCAGACAGATTCTCACTCAGAGTCTTCAGCACTATAGTTAGGTCCTCCTGACTCAGGATTAGCTGCAATAAATGCACATTGGTATTAGCTGCAACATCCCCTACAGCTATAAGATAAGAAACAGAAACAAACACAAATATATACAGGGGTGCACAAAATTTTTTCAGCCTGGTTTAAAACTTAAAATCAGTAGGCTTTTATTTTGGTGGGTTGCCGGCAAGTAAGTATACGCACTTCCGGATTTAGCGCTGCTGCTGATTAAAGAGCGTCAGTGAATGAATGTTAGTTTTGCATTGTGCTTTGAAAACGGCATGGGATAGCCTAGATTTATGCTTTCAGTTTGAAAAGAAATCTTATGTAGTACAGTTTGTCAATCTAAAATGGTAATTGTATATTAACAGTAGTCAGCCATATCGATATGCACATGCGCTGTCAGAACTTATTGATATAGTGCTTTTTTTTTTTTTTTTTTTTTTGGTCGTGCATGCGGACCACTTATGTGTACCCCTGAATATAAGCACTTACGCTCATGGGTTTGAGGTGTGCATTGATCTGGATGTCAGGTATGCTGTGATACCAGGAGGCAGAGAGATTGCGTTTGACTGACAGGTCCATGTTTACTGGTTTGAGTAACTGAAGTTCACTCTTAAATTGTCCATCAGTGAATGTGGTCCTGAGGTAAAAAAAAAATAAATAAAATTTTTCAAACAATTGAAACGTAATTTCGGGGATGTTAAATCACATTAATTAATTCATTCAAATCAGTCAATTTATTCAATATAACCAAACTAACCTGTACATTTTAAGATCACTCAGTCCCACAGCCATGATGTCCATGACAGGGGGGATCTTGGTGTGTGCTGGAGAGGAGACCATTTCAAAGTGGTTCTTTACAGTCACTAAACCCAGATCTGCCACAATGACATTGTTGGAAACAGAGGATTGTGGGAGGAAGACAACAGGAGCTTTGATGTCTACATCCAGGGAGATACGTGTGCTTCTCTCTGCCAGCTCCAAAACCCCTGAGGCTGCTTTCTCTGCTGCCTGGGCCGTTACCTCTGCCAATGCATTTTTAGCCTCCTGGAAATTATTAATAAATACCTGAAAAGGAAAAAAATAATGAGAGGGAGAGAGAAGAGAGAGACCATTAGATAACAGACAAATATATATTACAAAAATAAATAAAAGCAGAGGCTAATAAAATTAAAAATTTGCTATGACACTTAAGTATAAAGAAAAACTATTAATTGAAAAATCAGGTGAAATTAAAAAACAAAAACTACTAAGCAGCAATTTGTTTCTATTAAGAAACTGTAAGGTGTCCCCCAAGGTTAAATTCTAGGCCCTCTCCACTTTTTAAATGTATAATTAATAGATACTATAAAAATATTATTATTATATACTATATACACTTACCAGTATTGAGGACATAAACTTGTTGAGGAAGATAACCTGAATGCAGCCCACAGTCAAAGTTACACTGGTGTCCACAATGTGCATGTCTGTGTAGGCGTCGCCCTCCGTTGCAGCCACATGGTTCACCATGCGGAAATCAAACACCTCCTTACCCGCGATGGACACTGCCTACACATCATGACCATTCCATCATTAGCCTAAATCAATTCCATCTTACACACTCACCTTTTAATGCATGATACAAAATTAAATACATTTTTATTTAATAATTAACAATTTATTTATTTAACATAACATCACATCAACCATTATTCTTCCATTAATTTATCAAAAAAAAATTTATTTTTAATCTATTTAATTTTAATAAAAAAAAAAAATTCTATATACATACACATTTTTTTTTTAAAGAATTGTATAATCTAATAAACAAAACTGTTACTTTGGCCCAATAAAACAGAAAATGTTAATCATCAAAAATTTTGTTTTGTGGTTAAAAGCCTTTTTAATAACAAAAATAAATGTTACAAAAATGTGTACTAGTTCTCCATTGTTCCAATTTAGCTCCCATTCTATGATTTATTTAACCTTAAAATTACAGCACTTTCTACCTTTTTGTATAGTGCCTCTTTATCACAATCCAGAATTACAATGTTCTTCAGGTTAGCGAGAATCTCTACGCACTTCTTCTTCATCTGAACTTCAGAAACCAACCCTGGTGTAAAAGAGAACATGCAGTACTGGAACATATCCCAACTTTACTGTGTTTACGTGCATTTACAGAAATGTGTATTACCCTCGATGCTGATCTCAGAGATCCTGGCTTTCTCTCCTCTTATGAAGACCTTCAGACAGCTGAGGTCTGCTCGGATGTGCAAATTCACCACATCCTCAAACTTTGACTTCTTAGAGGCTGAAGAACAAGCCAATAATATGAGATTAAAATTATATCATGACAAAACAAAAGAACCATACAAAATTAATTTTCTTACAAGATTTCTTGGTAACAGCAGAATCCTCTATTTTCGCCTCCTCTTCCTCTTCCTTTTCCTCCTTGGCTAGGACGGGCTGCTCCTCTTGTGCTTCTTTCTTCAGTGGTGGGAGGAGGTTATTAAGAAAATTTATGGAGTTGAGGAGCGCCTCAGTGTGCATGTGCACGTCTAGCGAGGAGAAATTCACCTGGTGCAAAGACCATACATTACATGTTTTAACACATTTTTACAATTAGTATGCAGTTTAAAATCTTTGTGATCTGATTGGCTCACATTAGCTGTAGAGAAATTCTGAGCACTCACTTGTGAACAAGCTTACCTTGATTAGCTGCTCTGTATTTTTATACATCGTTTTGAAATCTGGTGCATTTTTGTCCGCCTGAAAAAGAATAGAATATTATTAGAATAGTCCTATACGTAAGACTGTGCTGACACAATCATATCAGTGTTATTTTGCATCATTGATATACTATTATAGTTTATCTTTTCTTTTATCTCACAAATATTGCATGGAGACTTTGGAAAGAGATGTGAAACACATGGACTACAGGATAATAAGGGATTATACAGGATATAATGGGGTCTGTGATTATGATTTCACCTTTTTAACTTGAGTTAGTGTGCAATGTTGCTGTTTGAGCATAAACAACATCTGCAAGTTACGACACTCAAAGTTCAATGCAAATGGAGATATTTTCTTTTACAGAATTTGCTTTTTAAGGCCTGCAAAACACAGCTGGTAGGGACTACAACAAGCTTCTTCCTGGGTTGGTGACATCACAAACCCTCAAATTTACATAATCCCTGCCCCCGCTAACATAAACAGCAGTAGCATTTACAAATAACAGCGTATCTAAAAAGTATGAGACAACTACAAAAAACAAAACAAAAAAAACATACCATTCTGAAACATCCTGTAAGAGCCGTGCTTGCACAGGTTCTGCTCAATATTCTCTGGGTCTGATTCAGGTTCGAACTGATAAGGCAATATTGATGCCATTGTTTACAAGACACCGGAGCACATGCAACTACCCGTTTTGGTAAGGGGCGTGAAGTTTCCGGACAATGCTCTAAGCGGTTAGCGAATAACAACAAACTGGGCCAGCTAACCAATCTGAGCCCGATTGTGTATTTCTGAGGGAGGGGCTTCAGAGAACCAGGAAGTCAACAGAATGAAAAAAGTGGTGTAGAATAAAGGTAAAAAAAAGGTAAAAAAAAAAAAAAAAAACGGCATGAACACGTTACAGTACACTCCCTAAACACAATTAAGCCTTCGAAAATAGCTGATTTACTACCCCTTTAAATTGTCCTTCATACATAATATATAGAAATAAATAAATAGTTAACGGATATTATACATTAATAGGCTTTTTAAAGCCGTGCTATCAGAGCTCGACTGAGAGCAGGACTGTAATTAACACGAGTCATGCATAATGAGTCACAAAATTAGCTCTAATTTTGTGTTAATGTTCGGCTTATTAAAGCTAAAATTATAAAACGGCCTTCATAAAGCCGGAATCCAACTAGGATTTTAACACCCACAAAGCTGAGACATGGCCAAAACCAAGAAAACTGTGCCAGAGAAATTAGCTTTGATCAAAATGTTCAGAATCATGTCACAAGTTGATGAGAATAGCGCTTTACATATACATGGACCCAAAGAAAGATGACACATGATAATTATGATAAAGCAAATCTTACCTTGACATACTCCAAAGTGAGCAGATCTTCCTCAGTATTGTCCAGAGTGGTGATAAGGTGAACTTTCTTGTCCTCAGAATCTCACACAAACACACAAATAACTTCTATTTGAATACAGAAATCATTTTAATATGCCGATTTGACGCTCAGATACATTACTTAACATTATCCATAGTTGTGCTTTTTAATATTTGGTGAAAACCAAGATACATTTTTTCAGGATTCTTTGATGAATAGAAAATTCTGAATTTTCATGTCTCAATAAATTCCTCATTTGCTACTTATTAATAGTTAGTAAGGCAGTTGTCTGAGGTAGGATTAAGGAATCGAGTTACACTTTATTTTAAGGTCCAATTCTCAATTATTAACTAGTTGCTCATATTAATGCCTTATTCTGTATGACCATATTTTAGATCCCTCAATCCCTCAAACCATTTATTTGAAATAGAAATCTTTTGTAACATTATAAATGTCTTTACTGTCACTTTTGCACTTAATGCATCCTAGTATTCACTTCTTCCAAAAAAACAAAACGTAGTGTAAACAGCAGACAGCAAGGCAGATCGCTAGTGTTAAAAGTCAGAGTTCAATACACCTACCCAAGTACTCTGAACACTCGAGGCAGATCTCACGCAGGAAGGTGTATGAAGACATGTCAAAGGTGCGAAGTTTGAGGTCTGTCCCTAATCCATCAATGAACAGATGCAGAACGCTCACTTCCTCTCTGCCTGACAAGCGGCACAGCTGAATGGAAAGCTATAAGGGAACAAAGGAGGGAAAAGTGTCACTGTGTGAAAAGTATGACTGGAGGAGCCTTAAAAATGTTAAGATCATTTCAAATAAACCATACAGTATTCTCACACATACACACATCTGATATAATCTCTATAAAGAACGAAAAGCATAGTTTAAATATAACTGGAGAGAATCAATGATCTTGTGTTAATGATCTTGCATTATCAGACCTTGTTGATCTCAAATCTCAAGAGGAACTCGGTCATGTTCTTCTTGGGGTCTCTGAGCACCATGGACAGACGCTTATCAGAGGCTGAACCCTGCAGAGAGTCAATGGAAGCCTCAAAGAACGGCAGATCCTCGATCGGGGAACTAGGGGCATCAAAGAACAGCTCTTCGTCTGAAAAAGACAAAGACAGCGTTTTATGATATTAGATTTATAGAGGAGATCTCTCTCTGTGAATCTTTTTGTACGAAGGTGTGCGTGTCTGACCTGAGCCGTATATGATGGATGCACGCAGGTCGTCTACGGCTGGTCTTCGAGGGGTGAGCTGAGGTGTGTTCCCTCGTTTGGAGGCCTAACGGGTAAAAAAAGAAAAATTAAAAAAAAAAAAATTATTCACACAGCTGCAAGAGAAAAACAACTCTCAACAACACTCATAGATAAATGCAAGCAAAATGGAAATATGTCCAAATATATCAGGTCTAATCGGATTTGAATCAAAAGCTTGTGAATTTATTTGGGAAATCTGTCTTGTTACTCGATCAAATAAGGCAAATATCTGCTTTATCTTTATATTAATAAAAAGAACAACACCAACAGAGGCCAAACCATACACTTCTATTTATCCATAGTTTGTGTGTTTTAAAAAAAAAAAATACTAAAAGAAAGACTGAAAATTAAATTGGCCCTGGGATTTTAATAATTGTGAGAATATTGAAATTGTTCAAATGAAGACCGGCAATAAATCTTTAAAATGATCTTTAATATTTGAGATTATAGGCATCAGATTATAACTGCAACCCCATGTTGGACAGGATAGTTATTGTTGACTAAAACTATTAAACATAATTTCCATTATTTAAAATGAAGCTGAAATAAAAAATAAAATTATAAATATGAGATAAAAAAAAAACCTTCAAAACTAAATAAAATGAATTTATAAGTACTAAAATTATCAAAACTAAAATGGAAATAAATTTAAAGCAAACCAGAAATATATATTAAAAAAAAAAAAAAAAAAAAAAAAAAAAAAAAAAAAAAAAAAAAAAAATGAAATTACTAAAACTAAAAATATAAATAAAAAGCTAATTCAAAACATTAATAAATAGTACAAGATTACATTAATAATACTAAATTAACAATGACAGCAGATTAAGTTTTACCTCCTGATTGCAACATTTTCAAAGTCTTCATGTATACTGTGTAACGCATTATTTTATTTCAGCAATTTAATTTAATTTATTATCCGCATCCATCATTTGCTACATTAAATTGCATTATTTACAGAAGAACAATTATGAACCACAACAACGATCATATCTATGTTTGTCTGGGAAGACACACCCATAAACATTCTTTTAATTACCTTTGGTGTGACTTGTGGCCCTCTAGTCTGAGGTCCCGGGCGACTCTCAGGAAGTGGAATACTGGTGAGCAACGCCAGGACACCACGCACTTTATCATCAGAGATACACAGAGACAGCAGAGGGAGCTCACCGTACATCTTAAACCTGAATAATAATAAAAAACCCATTAGGTACAAATGTGTCAGTGCATGCATAATGTGTGATGCACATAACAGTTCAATCACGTGCACACCAGACAGGGAAACTCCTGCTTACTTGGGCATCCGTGAGTCCGTCACCACCATGGCTCTGCTGAAGACCACCTTCAGGTCCACAGGCTCCAGGATGTGGAAAGCAGACTGTCTGAGCGGACGAGCCCTCTTCCAGTCACCACCTGATAACACACGCAGCACATGTAAATCCCTGTCAAGTCTACATCATGTCAATCACTGTGCAAGAGCTGCGCACCTGCTTTGGTGTAGAGGAACTGTAAACTGTTGAGTTGGATGTCGAAGCTGTCGTAAGCTCGAGACATGATGTCCTCTATAGTGCTGCTGCCCACAGACAGCTGAGGCAGCTCAGCTCTGCTCTGACTGGAAATCTACACACAACAAACACACTTTTAGCCGATTAAGCATTATCATCCCCTCATTAGAATATAAAGACAGACACATATTTTCATGTATGAAACATTTAAATGGTGCAATAAATATATATGTATTTAACGTGATACTATAAAGACATCAAAATTAAATAATTTATGAAATGTAAAATATAAACTATATATAGATATGCTATTTTCATATTATTAAAAGCCGCTGCAGCCAACAGAATAAAATAATCACAAATGATTTCATGATTTGAGATAATGAGCTAACTTTGAAAGTTCCTAAAAAGAAAGTATTTGTCACCCCATGGGATGCTGAACCAAGTCTGAAAAGCTATTTTTTGCCAACTTTGAAAACCAAGCTTTGGCAGCTTGCTGGATTTTTTTTTTTCTCTTAATGTTGGTTTAAAAAAAATAAATAGTATGACTCATTAAGGAAAAAAGGAATTCGCATTTCTTTCGATCATTCTGTTTGTTGTTTTACTTGATATTCATTATATAAAGCACTTCACATGATTATGATCTAAAAAAAATGATAAAGAACCACGTGCACTGACAGTGAGATGATTTTACCTGGAAATGACCCAAATCCAGAATGGCAAGGTTGTGTTTGGGGTCATAAAAGCCGTTTTCTGGTACAATGACATATGAAGCCATGAGGTTTATCTTCAGATCCATAACCTTCTGAGTCTCAATGATGTACATGAGTCCTGTGGATAATGAATAATACTGTTTTAGTACAAGCTACTATTCTAGAACCACAAAATTCCCATTTAAAAACATTTTAAAATTACATTATTCTATTATAAAAGGTGTAGGAAACTGCAGTTATATGTTTTTTTTTTTCAAGTCTGATTCAAGCTGCACTGCCAACTTTGGAAAGGAAAGTGTCTAGCAAACAAATGCATGCCTTGTGAATCCGCACAAACCTGTGGAGGTCTTGTCTCTGAACTGCTCCAGCTTCATGAGGGTGGCGTTGGTCAGTTCATCCAGCTGCAGGTCTTTTGGAGGCATGAAGAAATCTGACATACTGTTCACTGTCATCTACAAAAAGAACAAAGCACACTTAACATACTGTACACTATACATTATCCATTCATAGCGTACAGCAGGGTTTCCCAGTGGGGGTTCCTGAGTAATTAATCATATCATACAAATGTCAAATCAAACATAAGAGGTCTGAACAATTCATCTAAATAAAACTGAAATCAAGACAGCGTGATTATCATATCGCAGAAGGCTTTGATTCACATTGATGTTCATTTACACGCAAGCTGCTGCTATAAGTTTGATCATTTGTGAACACCGCATGGGCCAGGACCATTTTCTGTTCACATTTGCATAACATTTCTCAGAACAGATAGGTTTTTTTTTTTTAGTTTTTTTTTTTTAGCATTTTACCAGATTTGTAACAAGAAGAGTTTCTAAACCTGTAACCTCGACTACCTTTAAAGAGACTTGGAAAAACTTTCCTGCATTTTCCCCCCAAAATAAAAGCTTGAGAATTAAACATTTGAAAGTGAATAAATTAACATACATAATAGTAATGTTACTTGTAGAATGAAATAAAAATTTGAATATCAAATATTATTTCCCTTATACAGTACAATTGTATTATTACAGCTGCAATGTGTATATTTCTGTCTTTGTCTATTTTTTTAGAATTAAGGTAATCATAATAATAATAATAATAATAAAAAACAAAAAACAACAACAACAACAACAACAACACATTTCTACTTTTACTATATTTCTAAAATTCTACTGGCATCAGATTATGGCCCCTAATATATTTCTGCTGCTGAATTATCTAGGCAAAAAATACAGACCTTAAGTGTTTATCAAAAAGCAGTTAAAAACTGCTGTGGCCATATTTGACAAAATATCCACAATATAATTGACCAAATGTGCATCCCTTTACCTCAAAAAAATACTTTATTTTATGTTTTACATGCATGTTATGTAACCATTAACCAACATCAGATTGCATCACATGCAAATGTGTTGTTAAATTATTGAAATATTAATATATCATACGACAAAGGGGTTCAAAAGTTTTTCGTTTTTTTTTCCTGTCAGAGAGATGCTCCCTCACACTCACAGCATCATAGATGATCTCCAGCGCCTGGGACTCGATGCGGAGTCTCTGGTCTGCACTTGCGTCCAGTGGGTTTGTCTCAAACATGAGGTCCAGTAAAGCTGTATCGTTCATCTCGACCACATGACGTGGAGACAGCAGGATGGGGGCCGACTTGCCTCGTGGGAGACCCGACACTTCGAACGATGACAGCTGAGCAGAGATCCTGACAAGTAAAACATTATGTCATACAACAGCATGCTCTGGGTTACAGGAATACTGCCAAACAAAAATGATTGTTACACTAATGCCCTTACAAAGGAAGTCAATGTGGCAAGTCATTCTGGAGGGTTAAAAAGCCAAATGTGCAACTTGTATGTCTTCTGCACATCATGTGAAAGTTACATCAAGATTAATTCCAGTGCAACATCTTGCGCCATAGACTTTCATTGTAAGAGCATTATTGTAAATGTGTTTTCTGCTTGTTTCACAATTGAGGAACAAGTTAAAAGTATTTAATCAACAGCATGTGTGACACTAAGTTGTATCGAACTCAGAAAATTCCTTCAATTTAAATGAATAAAAGTGGGTGAGGTGGGTGGACTTGTGAAGAGAACACAGTACTTTATTGCTTGGGCCGCAGGTCTTTGAGTCAGCATGGCTTTCAGATCAATGACGGACAGTTTGATTATCTCCGGCTTCTCTGGGCTCTCTTTGATTGACAGAGACAGGTGATTAAGCTGGAAAAGTATCTTCATATTTTCAAACTGCAAACAAAAATATTAGTCAGGGGTGTGATGCTTTACACGAGCTTAAGATGTGTAATGGAACTTCCTGCTTATACAAGAAGGCTAAAATTAGTTATACTGTTCATAAGTTTGGGATCAGTTAACTAATGCTAACAAACACAACCTTATTGTAAAGTGTTACTAATATATTCATATAAAAAAGTAGTTATTTTAATAATAATAATAATAATAATAATAATAATAATAATAATAATAATTCATAATATTACCAGCAGACGTCTTTCAAAAAACATTTTAAAAACTGCAAATATTCTAAACTTCTGAACAGTAGTGTACATATATACACGTATAAGTCAAGTTTGAGAACATATCTTGCATAAACACAAGAAACTAAAAACTGTCTAAAACTGGATTTATATATATATGGATATATATATATATATATATATATATATATATATATATATATATATATATATATATATATATATATATATATATATAATATATATATATATATGATTGTTTGTCACTAACATTTTTTGGCAGGTTTGGATTGACGGCTGTCTCGCTGTATCCAATGGCAGCGTATAGTTTGGCTTTCTCCGCTGGAGACATTAGCTCATCAAAACCTGAGAGATATGAACAGAAGGTCAGCAAATCTATCAGAAACAGATGATGTGGAATATCTAAATATTACAATGAGCTGAAATTACTATCAGAAAACATCCTCATACATCTTTCCGCAGAATTCTAGAGCTCAGATTCTCTGTAGGAATAATCAGATACAGAGAGCAGACAAACCTCCCGTTTTGACATCTTTGGTTTGTGTTCCACTTTCTCCAGACCAGCTCCACATCCAGCCGAACCAGCCCTCCGACTGTTCCTCCTCCACCTTCACCCCAGGACGGTATATCCTGAGCCCCGCCTTTGAGGCCTACAACACCAGAGACAGCATACACAAGAGTCAAACCAGAGATTCAAACCAACACCTTTCTGTTGCTAGCTTCATACTCCACCAGCGGAGCTACAGGAACACATTTCTTGTGATATGAGCCATAGACACACTGTATTGAGGTTCAATGATCTATATAATGTTGCACAAGCCAATGTGACTGTGTGAGAGAGTATGAATGTGATGGTACATCACCTCCATCTCAGCCTGCTGTCTCCCCATTGTGATGTTGAATATATCCAGGGTTCTTTCAGTCTCCTAAAGAGTGAACAAAAATAACAAAACGTTATGTTCAAAACAAAGAGGTCACGGAAACGACAACAGTCTTATTTGGTTCTTCCCAAATCATAACATTCATTAAAAAAAAAAAAAAAAAAAAAAGGTGCTAGACATGGATCTGTTGTGATCAAAACTCACCTCCTTATTTGTAAATGATACTAGATACTAGATTTAGGAAAAGTTTTTTTTTTTTTTTTGAGTAATGCAGATTAAATGCATGTTGCATTTTTTTATTATGCAAAGTAACACATCATGCATCATTCAGCAGAGGCTCAGTCTTTTTTCAGAACAGCACTGTTATGCACATCTTGAAGCTGTATTGCTTTATGTATTGCACGCTCTCATGTCATCCCAAACCCACATGCTGTTATTTCTTTAATACAAAAGGAAAATTTGAACAGTCTTTATGCAACTCTTGCCAGTTCACAAAGACACCATTCACAGTGACCACAGCTGACAAACTCCAAAACAGACAAAAAAAGCCATGTTTGTCAGTTCACAAAAACTCAAACTCCAAAACTAAACAAAAAACTAAAAAAAAAAAAAAATCCATGTTTGTCAGTTCACAAAGACTCAAACTCCAAAACAAACAAAAAAATACACGTTTGCCAGTTCACAAAGACTAAACTCCATAAAATTAAAAAAAAAAAAAAAAAAAAAAAAAACTCCAAAACACAGCCATCTTTGCCAGTTCACAATTAAGAGTTAATAGTGACCACGGCTGTTTAAGTCCAAAACAAAACCAAAAACAGCGAAATATCTCTCCAACAGGAAAAATACCAGCTTACTGTTTTGGAACGACACGAGAGTGAGTAAATCACAGCAGAATTTCCTCATTGTGTGAACTGTGCCTTTACTGAGCGTGCTCAGTGCTCACCTCAAGCTCCTTCAGCAGACTCTCTGCAGGCTTCTTACTGGTGATTTTGTTCTTATAAAGCTCTCTGTACTTTTTCACATGTTGCCGATGGTGACGGATGCGTTGCCATGACCACATGTGAAGGCGGGGCTTTACATTGACCTCCAAAACGCCTGTGATCACATATCGCCACCTATGATAACCACAAAAAGAAAGTACAGAGCCTCATGGAATCAAATAACAAAGAGAATCAGTCAAGACCACAATCTCGAAATGCACTTACCACTGACGCGCATTAGTGTGAACTGCCACATCTGGACGATACTTCCTGTATGGAAGGTTACGGGTCATCATATCCACCGACCCCAACAGCTCCAGAATGCTGACGTACTAGAAAACAACAAAAAGTTAACCCACATTCAAGCCATTCTTACATTCAAAAAAAATGTGTCAATGAATTGCACAAAACTAAATGGATGTCTTTCACACCTGTGGACGGCTAAGTTCAACAGCCACCTCAGGGAGGTTGACCACTAGATCCACTTTCGGGGAGGAGAAGTCCACATCAGAGCGAGGATTCATGCGCAGCTTGGCGTTTGCAGATATTGGACGAAAGACTAAAGCAAAAACACACAAAAAAAACAAAGTTGTTTTGCATTTCATAGAGATAAGTATTCACTGTTGAATACACATGAAATTTGTGAACGAATTAAAGCTGGAACTCACTGAAATTATAATCTTGAGGGATAGCGCTCTGGATGGCTACACTGTGCTTCAGGTATTGCTATAAAAAATAAACACAAACAATGAAAATGTGCAATTTCTTTTCCTTAGACTAAAAGTTTAATAAAATCTGAAGACCCTACCAGAGCCTCCTCAGGGTTGTGGTTGGAGTAGAGCTCTGAATTCACATTCCAGTACGCAAACAGATTGTCCAGACGTACAAGCTAAATGACGCAACAAGCGGTATTAACTAGTGAATATAATAGTGGTTAATTTTGCTGCTCATAATGGTGAAAGTGAAAAAGACATGTTTTGACCTTGAAAAACAGCTTGGCTTGCTCATCCAGAAGACATGGCATCCAATTCTGATCAGCTGTCTGGAAAATTAAATAAAAATGTTATGAAAAAAAAAATCCACTGTAAAAAAAAATATTATCAGGACCATTTAACTGTGATCAAATCACTAATGAAATCACTGTACAGCTACTCATGGCTTATTGTCAATTATCTAAAGTCTATCAGGGCAAATCACACAAAAACACAGCTAGGTCATATTTCAATAATTATTAAAATAACAATAATTTTGTATTCATAGAATAATATATTAAATGTAAATGCATTATATGATTCTAATAATATAAAATCATATGTTTACATGTCAAAAGAAAAATTATTAAAAAAAAATATATTTTCATCAAGAAAAAACACTTATAAAATTGTTCATTATAACACATTTTAAATTAATAATATATTATATACATATATTTTCTTGATTCTTTTTTACTGTTTAATATAAATGTTATATTTAAAAAAAATACATAATATATAAATCAATACATATTTAAAAAAGATGAATTTTATTAATGCAAAATATACATTTTCACTTGATTTTGGTGTGAAAAATGCCCAAGATATTCTTATGAGATTCAACTAACAAAGGCATAATTTATTAATTTTATTTTGCATGATATTACTGGCATACCTGGAGGCTGAGGTTCTGCAGGGACACTCCGAAGGAGAGCGGCGCATCAGGATTGGTGACCTGAATACACATGTAACATGGAAGAAACTTAACATCTATTACAGGTTTTAGTATATAAAAGCTCTAAGCTCAAGAACATCAGTGTCCAAAGTACTCACATCATCCTCATAGCGGACGTGAATGTTGGAGATCTTCACCTGCAGGTTTTTGATCACTTGTGTAACCAGTTTCTCCACAAACGTGTCCTGCTTCTCTGCCTTTGGATTCTCTGAATACAAGAACACAAGAATGCAAATTCACAAACCACATTACCTGTCTCGATGTAAAACCAACGTGAGCTCAAAAATGATTTACTGCACCTTTTTCTGCTGCTTTCTGCTTGGTCTCCTCGATCCGCTGCAGCTCCCTCTGCTGAGCTTCCTGTAGCTGCCTCTCCTCCTTCTCTGCGTCATACTTTATACCTGCGTTAACAGAGACGCAAGAAGTCAAAGCGGGCAAAACCACATGCATGCAGTAATATTCTGTGAGACCTGGCATTAAAATGTGTGTCATACTTAATGCAACGAACATCAATACTCACTAAACCTGATACTGATTATACAATACAAATGCTAATAATACATAATATCTTGAGGATATATGATTGTCCTCGCCATTGTGGCTCTCACCGGATGTCTGTAAGGCATTATGTTTTGTTGCTTTGGAACAATATTAACTTAAAATGAACTTAACTAAATTCAACAGAACTGTAATCCAATTAGGATAGATTCTTATACTCCGAAACCCAAGAAGAACCAATCAGCATATTAGAATGATTTCTGAAGGATCATGTGACTCTGAAGACTGGAGTAATGATGCTGAAAATTCAGCTGTGCATAAAATACGTAAAAAAAAAAAAACACTTAACTGGTAGTGTTTGTATGTATATCTATCAAGTATCAGCTCTTACTAGCAGTAGGCACGATGAGCAGGAAAACTTCATCCAGCGTGGCCTCCACAGACTGAGTGTACAGGTTCTTCCAAGGGATCTTCAACTCCAAACGCCCTGACAAACACAGAAATATTAACTGAATGAGCTCTGATTCTAAGTAACGCCATGACAGTGCAGCCTGGTTTTACAAAGTAACACGAAAATAGTCAAACTGAAGTCAACAGCCATGATATAGCATACAGCAAGCAGTTCAACACTTACCTATGTGTCCCGCTCTGACTTTGAAAGGAATGTCCAGCTGACTCTGTTTCAGAAATAAAACTCAGATTAGAGCACAAGTCAAGGAAGCACAGGTTCACAGAGCATTAGAATAAGTGATGCTTCATTAATGGATTTCCTGTACAAGCAAAAGACAATATGTCCAACATGAAACGTAAAGCAACGTACCAAGGCATTTTCTTTTATCGCAAGGTTTCTCAATATAGCATCACCTGCAAAACAAACGTTGACACATTACATAGCACTGAATATGACCAGCCTCTGTCTAAAATAATTCATGTCTCACTGAGCAAATATTTACTGTTTTATTAAAAGCTACTTATCAGGGAGTTAACAAGACACATCCTGTATTGAATGTTCCATGTGTTGCTGATGAATTTAGCATTCACTACAATTAATTAATGAAGTGAGACTAGAAGTGTGTTATAGAGTTAAATAAACTACATAAATGGCTCTTGATAGGGGGAAAAAATCTTCTTGATTTAGCATTTTAAGTGAGTTAATTATAATTAATGCATTATAAAATTAGTCATTTTGTGGCCCCCTTGGAAATTTGCTGAGGCCCCCAGTGGGCCCCGGGCCCCTGGTTGAGAACCACTGGATTTTAAAATGATTTTTTTGATCCATTTATTGATTTTGATCAAAGTCAGAAAATTTCACAATGTTGTTGACGTATTTTAATGTATTACATCATTAAAAATGAGGTGTTTTTACTAATCAGACCTACTTAAAACGAGAAATTTTGGCAAATCGTGTAACTTAGCTTTCATAAATATCTCAAAAAGTAGTGATGCGGCAGTGAAAACTGCATAAAAGAGGAATATTTTATTTCAACCTCTTAATTTTGGGAGAATATAGGCTAGTAGATATGTTTGGTAACACTTCACAAGGTTTCATTTGTTAACCTCAGGTAACTACAAATAATACTTGTAAAATATGCATTCATTTTAGTTTTTAATATTTACTAACACACGATTAAAATCAAAAGTTGTACCTGTTACTATTATTTAAGATCCATGTTTCATAATGGATTTAAAATAAAAAGAAATTGAATTAAATGGTATTGCGTAACAAAATACCGTTGCCCTAATCTCTAATCAGAGTCAAAATGAATATCCTCTTGTTTTAAAAACTAAAGACAGTGGTTTTGTCTCAAGGTCCAGTGAAATGCACTTAAACAGAAGTTGCCTTCAGGGTCTCAGAGTGAAAGTGAACCCCTCTTCAATCTTACACAGCTCATCCGAAAGTGAAAATTGTCTCATGAGTCACTTTCATGGTAGTTTCAAAGAAGCAGCTGCACACGTGGGACTGAAAAGATGACATGGGTCTACATGTGGGGTTGAAGTATGTAATAACATACTTATTCAGAGGAACAAATAACTGGCCAGTATAGCTCATCAACATCATTTTGCTGTATTCAATAACTATCTATTTAAACCACCAAATTATGCATGCAGTTTTGTGTTGGCTTTTAGGTAAGGCACTGTAAACGTCAAAACATGACTCTCAGATTGCAGCGTAAGGTCAAGCTGACTCTTTCTACGTAAGCAAGCATACAGTGCTGCAAATCGTGAACGCGCACACACGCACAAATCAAACAGCACAGAGGCATCTGGATTTGACACCTGGCACGTTTACCTCCCCAAATGCCGAGGCTGAGCTGCGAGCTGTCGAGGTTCACCACATAGTCCCCCAGAAACCGGTTCAAGACATCGACCACCACTGACTCAAACACCATCTTCGCGTCCTGCTCACACAGCCCTCAGCATGCTTTCCTGCGTCTGCGGTTCGTGTGCCACCCGAAGAATGTGGCTGTATTTACCGACTGTCCCGTTTCCTGAAATAAACAGCCCTGGAAGGACTGCGAGGTCCCGCGCGACACCGCCCTCTGCTGCTGAGCATCGTGCGCGACGCTGTCCTCCAAACAGCGTCATGGTGGATCACGTGCGCCTCGTCAGCCAATCGCGTAATGGCTCGCTGAGTCAGCGTAGGTAGATGGAAGAGGTGATCGTTTGGATGAATCGGCTCAGCAAAAGAACCGGCTCTTTCGGCTCCCAAACGGCTCTTTATTTAGTACCACTTCTGCCTTTTATAATCCAGCCTAAATTTGTCAATGCTTTGAATATGTCTGGTATGTGTGCACAAATATAATTAAATTATTCAAAGTAATTAAACTAAACCATTAATATATATATATATATATATATATATATTATATATATATATATATATATAATGCCATATAATGTGCACTCTTGTTAAATAACAGTATAATTCAGATTTATACAATTAAATCCTGGCTCCATTCGCCTTTCCGAAATATCATAATTTTACATTATTCTTGGTAGATAAAAAAAAACTAATTTACGTAAAAACATAAAACACTATTACAGAACATTATTTTCTAGATTGCACAGATGTCTTTAAGATGTCTGCTAAAGAGTGCTTGATCTGGGAAACATCTGCTGTGTAAAAACATTTGATTAAAAAAGCAGATTTGCATACATTCTTAATCATAAACTTCTTCAAGACATCTGATAGAAAACGCTAGAGTAATGTAACCAGATTTCTGAAATGAAAACTGGGGACATTTCCTAGTCCGGTAGTCAAAATATCACTGAAATCTCACTTGTGATAATCTACAAATTAAAAAACGACAATATATATATAGATATATATATATATATATATATATATATATATATATATATATATATATATATATATATATTCGTTTTTGTGGGTTCCATATATTAATATCAGAATTAATAATTACAGTGATGTATGACATTGTTCTCAGCCACATTCCTGGAGGACCCCCATCACTGCATATTTTGCATGTCTCCTTTGTCTGACACACCCATTTCAAGTCTCTACTAATGAGCAGGTGACCTGAATCAGGTGTGTTTGATTAAGGAGACATGCAAAATGTGCAGTGTTGGGGGTCCTCCAGGAATGTGGTTGAGAACCATATATTGTATGAGGATCAAACTTACCCTAGTTTTTTAATATACAATTGACCAAAAATCACACTATGGATTGTAAATAGAAATAGAAATTGTAAATTGAAAATATAAATAGTAACCTTTGCAAATAGCAAACATATCAAAACAGTATTACAAAAGCACAAAAATAAATCTTGTCTAAAGTAGTGGCACGCGACCAAGTAATCAGTATAGCTGGTGACAATAATCACAATCGTACGTTTGCCAGCTGGCTAGATTGGTCGGGCTTTTACAATGTATTTGTGGATTGTTTTGAACATGCTGTAAAACGGTGACATTTCCGGGGACAGCTCCAGTCGGGGACAGGACACTGGTCACGTCTGGTCACTCTATCTTAGAGACATGTTGCAAATGTGCAAACACTCTAAAAAATACATCTTGCTGATGTAAATGCAGACATTAAATATATCTGATGTATTCAGGGTCGCCTATGCTGCAGGTTAGTGAACTATCCAAAACACAAACTGCAAATCATACTCAAAATGTAACATAGTGTGCCATATAGCAGATAAAAACTATATTACAGTGTGCAAAAAAGAAGCATCCATCACAGTTGTATTGTTATCTATTAACCCTGTCACATTGTGCACATGTGTTAACTGTTGATGTGTTTCTGTTGGCTGTTGATGTGAATCATCATGTGCACATCAGTGCATGAAGTGCGCGTATGGCAAGCTGTTTTAGCTTAAAATATTCCAAGCGTTACTCTTCCTAATTGAATTTTTACTAGTAACAATTCAGTTAGAGAGCTCTATAATTACATTCTTACTAGTAACAATGAGAATTAGAGAGCTCTCTAAATCTATTTTTAATAGTTATAATTACAATAAGAGAGCTCTCTAATTTAAAGGGTTAGTTCACCCAAAAATGAAAATTAGGCTGCGTTTTACTCACCCCCGAGGCATTATAGGTGTACAAGACTTTCTTCTTTCAGATGAATCCAGTCAGAGTTATATTAAAAAATCTCTTTGATCTTTCAAGCTCTATCACTGCAGTCAAAGTCACAACACAACACAAACACACACACATGGCTCCGGGGGGTTAAGCGGGTGTTGCATTGCTTCAGTCCAAAAGACGTGAAATAAAAAGCGACCTTCCATAAAATAAAGTGTCTCACATGGCTCCGGGGGGTTAACAAAGGCCTCCTGTAGCGACTCGATGTGTTTTTGTAAGAAAAATATTCATATTCAAAACGTAATAATCACTTGAATCTAGCTTGCGCTCCTTTTGCGGGATCGGAAGGGTCCAAGACATGAGCCGGGACTCAACACAGGATACCCGGGGGGCAAGGGCATTATGACCAACTGCCCACAAGGCTATCGGGACAGACAGTCACCCCTTTTTGTGAATATGCATGAGGCGCAATTATCATAATGAGGTCGCTCTGAAAAGAGAGCTCTGCAATGCAATTCTTACTAGTAAGAATTGTTATTGTAGAGATCTACAATTACATTTTTACTAGTAAGAATGCAATTCCACACCTCTTCAGCTACATTCTTTCTAGTAAGAATTACAGCTAGAGAGCTCTTTAATGCAATTTGTACTAGTAACATGACTTGTAAAAATTAATTTGTAGAGCTCTCTAATTGGAATTGTTACTAGTAAGAATTTAATTGTAGAGCTCTCTAATTAAATTTGAGGGGAAGTCGTGGCCTAATGGTTAGAGAGTTGGACTTGCAATCCAAGGGTTGTAAGTTCGAGTCTCGGGCCGGCAGAAATTGTAGGTGGGGGGAGTGAATGTACAGCACTCTCTTCCACCCTCAATACCACGACTGAGGTGCCCTTGAGCAAGGCACTGAACCCCCAACTGCTCCCCGGGCACCGCAGCATAAATGATACCCACTGCTCCGGGTGTGTGTTCGTTCACTGCTGTGTGTGTGCACTTTGGATGGGTTAAAAGCAGAGCACGAATTCTGAGTATGGGTTACCATACTTGGCTGTATGTCACGTCACTTTCAATTGTTACCAGTAAAAATATTTTAAGGAATATTTTAAGCTAAAATGGCTTGCCATATGCGCGTGGATAACAAACAGTGTGGCAAAAATCATCCCATTATTTTTTTCTTGTATTGAGAAAGTAAAAAAAAAAAAAAAAAGGCAACAACGCTGAGACTCTCAGAAAACAGCTCTCAGATGGGAACCGACTCATTTCGTTCATTCAAAGGAGTCGACTCACAGAGCCGACTCGTTCACTAAATCACTAATGGGATGTGATATTAAATTAATCGCACCCTAAGCCCCCAATGTTTTGATAACTGTACCCTGTATGCATTATCATTGAGTTTTCATGAGCATTAAAATAATTTCTAGAACCGCAGATTTGCTCTCGAACAGTGTCAACTTTATATTAGTCATTCACTCCCGACAAGACCCGCCCACTGAGGCTCGGACTTCTGATTGACATGTAAACTGGCCAACCAGCATTCAAAAGCTGTAGCAGCTGCTTCAGGAATCAGAAATAACTTATCGCTATAATACCGATTTTGCCATTTGTCAAATTAGGTTGTTACAGAGCACTGTCACTGTGAAGAACAAATATAGCTATTCAATCAGAATTATATGATGCAGTCTTGCATGGATAGGCTACACATACGCAGAGAAATTATATGAACGGTTTTAGCATTGCCCTTACGAAAAAGAAGTTTATTCAAGTGTGCTATTAGTATACTTCTTTTAAACTAAAAATAAGAAAGTATGCTTTTAGTTTACTTTTTTATGTACTTCTCAGAAATGGACTTTATGTACTCCTCAGAAATATACTTAAAATGAGATTTAAGTATACTTGACTTATACTTACAAAAAGTCTAAATATACTTTAACTTTACTTAAGTATACTTAATAAAATAAACTTGAAGTATACTACTTTTTGGTAAGGGTGGCTGTGGCAGACTTTTCTTTGTGTCAGGGCAAAATTCAATAAACAAGAAATAAATATTAAGTGATTTAAACTGTAGAGACAATACACACACACACACACACACACACACACACACACACACACACACACACACACACACACACATATATATTATAATGGTTTAAGTTTAACTGGATGAAATCTGTACTATAATTCTTCTACTTGGGTCTTGTAAGTTTTGCTAGTATTAAACCTAGTACCTCATCCTGTCTTTTCTTTGAAATATGCTTCTTACTCTTGTATAAATGTTTGCATTAATTGTTACAAAGGTTATACAAATTAATGACTTCATTTTTGTGTTTGTTTTACAATGTATGTGATGAAATTATGAGAGAATACTCTCATTCTGATGGCACCCATTGGTGAACAAATGACTGATATCTGAAACAAACTCATCTACATCTCGGATGGCCTGAGGATGAGTTATTTGTCAGCAGATGTTTATATTTGGGTGAAATAATCCTTTACGTTAGCTCAGGGAAAGGTAAAATGATAATCAAATATATGAAACGACACATTCCACATCCTTCCGTTGACCACTTTTATACTTAAATATAATGAAAAAAGGTCGTGTTCTACCACATATATTAAACAGAAATTTATGCATTGTTAAAAAATATTTTGCTTAGCTAAAAGGTTGTATAAAAGACAGCTGCACACACACATAATAGAAACTGAAACATGCAGCACAGAAAAAATGCTTTCAAAATGTTCATTTTTTCAGTATGAAAACATTGACTAAAACACTGAAGGTATTAACAATGGCAACCACATTACAAGTGAACAAACACAAAAACTTGAAATACAAAAAGAAAGCCACTTGTGTTTTCACTGGCAGCTCATTTCTGTGGCTGTGACTCAGGGAACTGTGGTAGTGTTTGCTTAAAATCTCTTAAGACAGTGACATGATTTGTGCACACATAATCTAGAATGAATGAGACACCCGTCACTACTACTGATGGCTGTAAAACACACACACACACATACACACACACTGTGATAAAGTTCTTTGGGCCCAGTGCACTGTGATGTTATCACTCGCAGTCGCAGTGTTCAGTGCTTGGATGATGTAAATCCTGTTTCCTCCTCAGCTGTAAATGCTGATGTAGAGCACTTACAATACAGATAATCAGTTAGCACTCCTAATACCCAGAAGACAAGAGTGTTTCTCACAGGAGATACAATTGTTTTTTAGTGGCCTGTTACATTTCATTTTGGCACCGTTTGGCACACACCACAAATCACACACATTCATTCTTCAAATGAGATTTTAAAACTTCTGTGTGCTTTAAAAAGTGACTACATACTAAGGTTGTTAGTTTCGTCAAGTGTGTAAACACACATCCTTGTGGTAGTTGTAGATCATACTGTGTGTAGCAACTTGAGCTTATAAAGCACTCGAGGGTTTCCAAATTTAAATTCTTCATAAATCTCAAATTAGTGTTTCCCACAGACCTTATTTTACTCATCAGTTAAAAACCCTCTTATGAATCCCTGAGGGAACCAGTGGTGAGTTAGCCTTGTGGGTTAGCATACAAACAGACATTGAGACTGAACAGCCCTGTTAGCATTCAATGTTAAATTAAAGGCTTCCTTCCTCAAAAGATACAAAGCCTTAGCCTAGAAGTTGTGAGAGTCAGAGTCAGGTCTGTTCATGTTTGTAAAAAACGACTCCTTAGAAAGTCTTGAAGCCAGATGTCAGTCTTGTCCCTTTTTCCAGAAGCTTCTGAGCGCTACACCAGCTCATCCAGCAGTGTGCCTATGCTCTGGTGCTGCTCGGAGGATCCCGCCAGGGGTTTATTACACATGGGGCAGACGCAGCGCACCTCCAGCCACTTCACCACACACCTACCGACACACAGACCAACATGTATTTTGCATTTGACTTGAAATCTGCCCTTTTTTCATTCCTGTGTTGATGTACTTCATGTTAAAATGGGAAGTTGAAGCCGATTATATCACAGGGCTGGTTAAGTACTCTTTTAAAACATTCAAGTACTTTGTAATAATGTCAAATTAAAAGTTTTACTTGAAATTTTAAATCATTGTTGAAATCATTTTTGTTGTGCTTTAATGAAGTACACTTATTTAGATGTAACATACTAAAGCACATGTACTGCAATTTAACTGTAGTGTGTTATTCAGTATTATTTTAAAGTCAATATATTTTAAATGTACTTAAAATTCAACTTTACATTGCAAGAGGGTAAATACAAATGCATTTAAATAGTTTCAATAGAAATGACATTAAAGATTTGGAGAAATGTAGCATGCCATCACTTGCTCACCAGTGGATCCTCTGCAGTGAATGGGTGCCGTCAGAATGAGAGTCCAAACAACTGATAAAAACATCACAGTAATACATTAAATGGCCAAAAAACCAATACCAGCGATTAACATCTTGTGAAGTGAGACGTGTTTGTAAGAAACAAATCTAACGAGATGTTATAACATTAAATGGCCAAGAAACGAGTGCATGATCAAAAATAAATAACTGAAAAAAGTCCATCCCCGTTGTCCTCTCACATCAAAAATCCAAAACACACCAAAATACTTCATAACAACTTTATAATACTAAACGGTGCTTGTAAACGGTGCATTATTTCATAATACTCCCCTCACTCATACAAACAATAATTTTCACTGGAGAAAGAAATATTGTGGATTATGGACTTACATTTTAGCAGTTTGAACTTAAAAACATCTCAGTGATGGATGTTTATTACATACACACAGCTTTTCACTTCACAGGACGTTAACTGATGGACTGGAGTCGTGTGAATTACTTGTGGATTGCTGTGATGTTTTTATCAGCTGTTTTGGATTCTGACGGCACCCATTCACTGCAGTGGATCCATTGCTGAGAAAGTGATGTAATGCTGCATTTATCCAAATCTGCTCTGATAAAGTAACAAACTCATCTACATCTTACGTGGCCTGAGGGTGAGTACTTTTCAAGATTTAAAGTATATTTTGCTTTACCATAAATGCTTGTCAGTAAATTCAAGAGTACGCTTTAACCATATTTCAAAAACAATAGAAGTAATTATGAAATTACATATAAGATTGCATTTAAATGGTTCAGAAATAACTCTTAAGTTCAACTAATTACATTTAAAAGAAATTAAAATGATACATTTTCATTTAATTCTAAATAGCATGGCTGAAAAACATGCAGTTTGCACTGAAGTATATTCTTTTAAAGTACATTTATTTCAGTAATAAGTTTTCTTTTTAAAAGTATGTGATGATGATGAGTATAAATGGCTACATATTTAGGAAATCAAATTTGGCATAAATCAAAATATTTCATTACAAATAGTTTTTCTTTTGGTTTTCAACATTTGGGCATAAATCAAAATATTTCATTGCAGATAGCTTTTTTTTTGGTTTTTGATGCACATAATCTGGAAATATCTAAATAGGGAAATGTTCATGAGAAAAAGACCAGTGTATATAAACATGAAGTATCTAGGATAAGTCTGCTCTCCTGTCATTCACAGAGCTGCTAACAATAGCAGGATGCTGCTGCTGCTTTATGAACACCTGCTGTTAGACTCCAGCTCATTACTCACCTCCTGTGAAAGGCATGTTGGCATGGCAACACTCCCAGCTCATCTTTCACCTTAAAGTCCTCCAAACACACAGCACAGGTCTGCTGTGGAGGGACGTCACATGCACCACAGGGATGTGGAGACACAAAGAACAATGAGGAAAAAAAACATGGGTGGAAATAAATAACTCTTGAAAGCTTTTCAAAGATATAGCAGCACACTAAAAACACATATGATCATGGGATTCAGTCAGAAGGACATCAGGATGAGATTGACTTGCTTGTGGACTTTTATATTACACTACAGCTGGCCACTGGATGACTGGATCAGTCCTGTGACTAGAGGCTTCTGCAGTGTGTTTATGTAAAGTAGTTACAGTAAGGTTACTGTAAAGAAATATATGTTGTTATTTTATAACATTGTGACATTACTTTCATTGTTTTAAAACTATATATATATATATATATATATAGAATATATATATATATATATATATATATCTATATATACACACTACTGGCCAAAAGTTTGGAATACTTTTTTATATGTTTTTGAAAAGAAGTCACTTCCCACTCACCAAAGTTGAAATTTATTTGATCAAAAATACATATTAACTGAACATATGCCATTACATTTTTCTGCTAGTGTTTTTGCAACACAGGAAATAAATTACATTTAATATTTTAATTTTATTTATTTAATTTATTTTCTTTCTATACACATATGCCAGGCCTGGGAATCCCTGATAGTTCCTGTTTTGTTTTGTTTTTGTTTTTTTTCTACAGTAGACAAGGCAGTTTCTTACCCCATGAAGATTCAGCTTCTTCGGGTCTCCTTTTAAAATCACCTGGAGTTGACACATATGCTAACAGTTAGTACAAATAGCCTTGATTATAACATTATATTTTGAAAAAACTAAAAACTAAAAACTAAACAAACTAAAAATGTAAGAGATGACCTCTTTAAAGCATCTCTGCCTACTCTATCTTACCTCTCTGTATCCAAAGCGTTCACTTTGGGCTTGATGTCTCAATTTACTATTGATGACAAAAAGAAAAGATAAAGCATTCAGTTACTGAAAAATGATGAGAAATGCAAAATAGTTCATATAATTCACTCAATTTTCAGCATTGTTGTATATTATGTTGTATGTTATATATTATTCATATTTCATTGTAAGCTGAGTCACGTACAAAATTGGCAATATCAAAATTTATCCCACTAGCATACAGTGCAATTAGTCTTTTTGCTCCTTACACTGTAAATAAACATGAATAGGGGCAATCTATAAAGGACTGTAACGGACTGATGTAGCGGTGGTCTTTCTCTATATTAGGAGAGGGATTCAGGATAAAATCAAACTTAGTGAAGCTGAATCTGTAACATGGACACAACAAAATAAGACATGGTGATAAATATACGTGCGCGTCATTTTCAGAGTTAAATTTTACTGGTGAATCACTGATTTGCATCACGGAGTTAAATTTTACTGGTGAATCACTGATTTGCATCACGGCAGTGTGTGGTGCTCACGACACAAGCTCTTGAGGGTCTGAACACTTGTTCACACACTGCTCTTCAAGGGCTTTTATCTGCATTTGACATGATTTACATGCTGTCCAATAGAAAAGTGCCAAGAGAGGAAAAACTAAAATAACAATATAGACATCTTCTGTGTTTTGCAATTTATGTACTGTACTTCATTTTGCAATTGTTTTAAATAAAAGACATAGATCAAAGACATGAAAAAGAAAAAATGTTGGATAGAAAGAAAAGAAAAGAAAAGAAAAGAAAAGAAAAGAAAAGAAAAGAAAAGAAAAGAGAAATAAGTAGAAAAGAAAAGAAAAGAAAAGAAAAGAAAAAGAAAAGAAAAGAAAAGAAAAGAAAAGAAAAAACAGAAAAAAAAAAAAAGAAGAAAAGAAAAAAAAACAAAAAGAAAAAAAGAAAAGGACGTGAAGAAAAAGGAAGGAAAGGAAAGAAAATAAAAAAGAAAAGAGAAAAAAACAAAAAAGAAAAAAGCAAAAAATAAAAAAAAAAAAAAAAAAAAAAAAAAAAAAAAGAAAAAAAAAAAAAAAAAAGAAAAGGAAAAGGGGAAGAGAAAAGAAAGAAAGAAAAGAAAAAGAAAAGAAAAGGAAAAGAAAAGGGAATATGGGTATGGTTTAGAAAAAGAAAAGAAAAAAATAAAAAAAAATAAATAAAAAAGAAAAGAAAAATAGGTAAAAAATTAAAGAAAATAAAATAAAAATACGTAGAAAAGAAAATAAATGAAAATAAAAGAATAAAAGGTCAGATAATAGAAGGAAAGGAAATAAATCAATAGAATTTGACAGGATAGAAAAGGAAAAAAGGTAGCATAGATAAGGAAAGAAATAGGCAGAAAAGAAAATAGAAATAAGTAGAAAAGAAGAAAAGAAAAGAAAAGAAAAGAGAAATGGGTAGAAAAAAGAAAAGAAAAGAAAGAAAAGAGAAATATGTAGAAAAGAAAGAAAGAAAGAAAACAAAAGAAAAAAGGAAATGGGTAGAAAAAAAGAAAAAGAAAAGAAAAGAAAAATAGGTAGAAATGAAAATAAAAGAATACAAAAGAAAGAAAGAAAACAAAAGAAAAAAGGTAGAAAAGAAAAGAAAAATAGGTAGAAATGAAAATAAAAGAATAAAAGGTCAGATAATTAAAGGAAAGAAAAAAATCAATAGAATTGGACAGGATAGAAAAGAAAAAAATGAAAAAAGGTAGCATAGAAAAGGAAAGAAGAAAAAAGAAAAGAGAAATAGGAAGAAAATAAAATAGAAAAGAAAAGAAAAAAGAAAAGAAAGAAAAAAGAAAAGAGAAATAGGTAGAAAAGAAGAAAAGGTTGAATAGATAAGGAAAGAAAAAAAGAAAAGCGAAAAAGAAAAGAAAAGGGCGGGATATTTGAGGCGGTTTGTTTTGACCTTTAATACAATAGTTTCATTAATAACAGCTCATCTAATGTGGTGCTGACATGAAGCGTCCTGTTGACGTCTGCATGTGTATCTTCAACAATGCAATTTCCTGTTGACTTTCACTGCCGGACCGTCACAGTATTGTCCTACAGCTAATCAGTAAGATACATATGCCTGTGTGCAAGACAATACCTGTGTGTGTGTTCATGTGTGTGAGTGAGATCAGACTCACCTTATAAAATAGCAGCAGAATATGAGGCTAAGTACGAAGACGAAGATGCCTGTGCCGAAGATCACGATATAGATATTGAGAGGAAGGTCCTGGAAGGTGACGGATGGCATAGTGCAGGTCTTATTGGAGTAAATCAGTCCCAAACCGCAGAAGCACCCTATACAAGCAGTGAAATCTCATCAGTAACACATATAACATGAAAAAAACACATCATTCAAACAGAACTAATCAGTTACATGTCTGTATTAGAGCACACAAATAGCTCTCCTCTCATCTGAGTACAAGTTTGATGACTAATCTAACAGTGTTTCAGACTTGAGTCCACCATTCACTGGCCAAAAACAGGAAACGTTAAGGGTTTTTTGTGTGTCTAGATTCTCTGCAAGAGGAAACGCAGGTGTGTGAACTGACTGCTAACTATCATTACATCATTAGAATTTGGTTCCAGCATTGTGAAAGATTCACCCTGCAGAATCCAGTGGCCCTTTGGACCATCCCTTGTGAAAAAAATGTGTGTTTAACTGTACTGAATGAATGTATACTTTTAGTGTACTTTGAATCTTAAAAATATATACTTTAAAAACTGCACTTTCAATTAATATAACGGAAATAAAATTCCACTTAAGTGTACTTAAAGAGAGCTCACTTCCATGACTGTTTCTTAACACAAACACAACAAATCCTTTTTGGTTTCAAAAATGCCTTAAAGGGACAGTTCACCCAAAAAATAAACTTACCCCATGAATAATGGCAGTCCAATAAAGTCCATCCATCCATCATAAAAATGGTGCTCCAAACAATTCCGAAGCAATAAAATAAGTCTATCCAAGAAAAATAATGGCAGTCCAATAAAGTCCATCCATCCATCATAAAAAGTGCTCCACACAGCTCCGTGGGATTAATAAAAGCCTTCTGAAGTGAATCAAATATTTCAAACAATAAAAACAGCCATATTTAAAACATTATAAACATCCAAGAACAAAATAATCTATACATCAAAAAAAAAACCTATCCACTATAGACATAAAAAAACCATTGGCATATTTCAAAATCCTCTGGCATTTTTCTTTACAAATTGTCGTTTTATACTTCTAATTCATGACCAGTGTTTTGTTTTGCTCTCTCCTCAGTTTCCACGTTCATCACTTCTCACCGAAGCTTATGCTACGTCTACGTCCTATGCTATTCTATTGAGAACATGCGTACGACAGTTAGCATAAACTAGAGATTGCAGTTTTAAATATGTATATTGTTCTTACACAAATGCATTGATTCGCTTCAAAAGGCCTTTATTAACCCCCCGGAGCCATGTGAAGCATTTTTTATTATGGATGGATGCACTTAATTGGACTTCAAAATCTCTGCCATTATAAAGCTTGGAAGAGCCAGGACATTTTTAAATATAACTTTGACTGTATTTGTCTGAAAGAAGAAAGTCATATACAGTTATGATTTCATGTGTCATGGCCAGACCTGGCTCATCCACCACTCAATGCACTCAATCACCAGAATTCTAATCCGTCACACCTGTCACGGATCATATCATTACCCAGCCAGCACTATAAGCTCTTCACTGCCTCATTGTCTGGTCTCCCTTGTGGGTTAAGGACTTAAAATGTACGCTCTACTTACCCGCGTTCTTCTACTTACCTCCTTCCAAGATCTCCTTCGTCTCCCTCACATTCTCCACCATCTCCCTCGATCTCTTCACTCCAAACCTGCTATACTCACCTGTCCCCCACCTCTGGCAATCTCCATCAACTCATCAATTCTGTGTGTGGTCTCCACCTCTGGTAAAACAAGTAAAACACTCATCAGTATCTCCATTAATTCACCCAAGACTGTCTATGTGCTTGAACTCAACTGCCATTATCCATTGCTACAAAACTGTCAATAAACACACCTGTTGTGTTAACATTCCATCTTATCTCCGAGTGTGGTATTCCATGACAGAAGGCCAGACCATAACAACATGAACCTGGCAGTTGTGGATCCCTTCCAGGAGCTGGTGGATTCTCTCTGCAAGGTCCTCAGCACACCTGTTTACACTCCCACTGCATCACCATCACCAGTTTCCGCAACAGCAACTTCTTCGGCACCCATCTACACTGCCATTACCATGGTCAATCCAGCACCCTACTCTGGCTCGGCGGATAAATGCAACTGGTACCTCCTACAGTGTTCACTTATCCTAGAGCTGCAGCAACATCGATACCTAAAAAAACATCCAAAATCTCCCTAATACTCACTCCAAACACCCATTCACTCTCAGGTCAAATGCACCAGTTGGCTGAATCTCCATGGCAGCAAAACGGATCAGCAACCCATTCACTCAACATGGAATGAACCTTATACAAGATTAAAATAACCAACTCAAAAAAAAACAACCTCCTAAAAGAAAGACCACCTCATTCAAGGCAATAACAATCCACAACAAAAAAACAAAAAACCCCAATACAAAACCAAATTAACTCCCACCATAAACATTATCAGACACCAAAGTAGCTCATTACTAGCAGATTCGGAAAAAAAAAGTAAACCATACAACCAACTCCAGCTCAAAAAAAAAGTAAACCACATTCAATACATGATTCAATCCATCACTGGTGGTCCCCTTAGTCTGGGAAAAGTTTGATACTGCATTGACTCCACTCCAGCTTTAGGTCGGTCAGCTAAATACCGAGGACATTTGTCTGTTGGTTCTAGAAAACTCTACCACTGGGATCGTTCTAGGGCACCCCTGGCTCGTTTCACACAACCCTACCATCTCGTGGTCCACCGGCGAAGTCCTAAAGTGGGGCAAGGATTGTTTCCCTCAACTGCCTCAACCAGTCTCCCTGACCCCAGTTCTGCCTCTGAACTCCACCTCCATCGAAAGCCCTGTCAAGAAGCAATCTGTGGATATTCCATCATGTTATGCCCACTTCAGTGATGTTTTCTGCCCAGAACGAGCCTCTCAACTACCACCTCATAGACCATGGGACTGTGCTATCGACATCCTGCCCGGTGAACCAGTGCCCAGAGGCAAGATGTATCCTCTCTCCATCCCCAAACAGAATGCCATGGAGCAGTATATCGAGGAAGCATTGCAACAAGGCTACATCCATCCATCCACTTCCTCTGCTGCTTCCAGGTTTTTCTTTTATGCTAAGAAGGACGGAGGCTTGCAGCCTTGCACCAGGCTTTCAACAAGATAACAGTTCAACTCCGTTACCCTCTTCCTCTCATCCCTGCAGCCCTGGAACAACTTAATGGAGCTCGGATCTTCACCAAGTTGGATCTCAGGAGTGCTTACAACCTCATCCAGATATGTGAGGGGGAGGAAGACTGCCTTTGTGATCCCTACTGGCCACTATGAGTACTTGGTCATGCCCTATGGACTATTCAACGCCCCCTCCAGATTCTAGGGATACATGAATGAGGTGTTCTGGGAGTACCTCCATGTGTTCGTCCTGGTATATATCGATGACATCCTAGTGTACTCCCGGAACGAGGCCGGACATCGCCAGCATGTTACAGAGGTCCTCAAGAAGCTTTACGAGCACCAACTTTATCTCAAAGCTGAGAAATGTACCTTTCATCTGTCCTCCATTCAGTTCCTCGGATATCATCAGTTCCAAATGTATCAAAATGGACGAAAGGAAGGTGGAACCTATCAAATCCTGGCCCACACAGGCACAAGTCTCCAACAAGCCTTCACCTCAGCACCTCTCCTGATCCAACCCAATCCTGAGAAGCCCTTTGTCATGGAAGTGAATGCTTCTACCTTAGGAGTTGGTGCCATTTAGTCACAGCAGCAGGGTACTCTTCCTCGACTCCATCCATGTGCCTTCTTCTCCAGAAAGCTATAACTGGTAGAGCAAAATTATGACATTGGGAACCGGGAGCTTCTGGCCATCAAGCTATCCCTGGAGGAATAGAGAAACTGACTGGAGGTGGGTGCCACTCGTTTGTAGTGCTCACTGATCATTGGAATCTTGAATACCTACATTATGCTAAATGGCTAAATTACAGGCAGACCAGATGGGCCTTCTTCACCACACGCCCCAAAACCACAAAAATGTACCCACCAGCAAACAAAACCGAAGAGCGGATCGTACCCAGAACCAAACAAAACCGAAGAGCGAAACGAAGATCCAGGAGATAGGCTGGATTACATCTGTACCTTCTGCCATAGCCACCTTATCTGGTGGTCTCCCTTGTGGATTAAGGACACAAAACGTATGCTCTACTTACCCGCGATCTCCTACTTACCTTCTTCCAAGATCTCCTTTGTCTCCCTCATGTTCTCCACCGTCTCCCTCGATCTCTTCACTCCAAACCTGCTGTACTCACCTGTCCCCCACCTCTGGCAATCTCCATCAGCTCATCAATTGTCTGTGTGGTCTCCACCTCTGGTAAAACAAAGAAAACACTCATCAATATCTTCATTAATTCACCCAAGACTGTCTATTTACTTGAACTCACCTTGCATTATCCATTGCTACAAAACTGTTAATAAACACACCTTTTGGGTTAACGTTCCATCTTGTCTCTGAGTGTGGTATTTCATAACAGCGTGAGAGTGAGTAATCATAGGGTAATTTTCATCTTTGGGTGAACTATCCCTTTAATTCTTTGAGGCATAGATTCAACAAGGTGCTGGACAGGGTTGCCAATTCTGCACATTTCCCGCGGAATTTGTTTATTTTTACACTGTTGCCGTGGGTTGGTTTTTAGTCTGCAGGTTAAAGCGTTCTCACAGGAAGGCTATTTCAAATGACGGCAAAGAGTCCATATGACCTACACCAAAAACAAACAAAAACGACTTCCCATGAGCCCATATGACATACAAGTAAAACAAAAAAACACACACAATAAAATTGCGCTCCCTCATATTAGGGGCATGGAAATGTCCACACAATATCAGTGGTTGTTTGAGTTACTGTTGCCTTTCTATCAGCTCAAACCAGTCTGGCAATTCTCCTCTGACCTCTGGCATCGGCATTTTCAGCCACAGAACTGCCGCTCGCTGGATATTTTCTCTTTTTCAGTCCATTCTCTGTAAATCCTGGAGATGGTTGTGCAAGAAAAATTTCAGCAGATCAGCAGTTTATGAAATACTCAGACCAGTCCATCTAACACCAACAACCATGCCACATTCAAAGCCACTTAAATCTCCTTTCATCTCCATTCTGATGCTCGGTTTCAACTTCGGAAGATTGTCTTGACCATATCTACATGCCTAAATGCATTAAGTTGCTGCCATGTGCTTGGTTGAATAGATATTTGCGTTAATGTGTGAAGTGTGATCCTACAAAATCACTTTCATTATGTATGTCTTCTTAACTGTATAAATATGAAAATTAATGTTTTATAGCCTATATTACATATGGAAGCTAAAAATAGTCACATTAAATATTTGTTGTTCTGTTTTTTTTTTCAGTTACCCCACAAGCTAACAGGTTTAGCGACTAGCTTTTCATATAGCATTAGTTGATTAGCCTGCTAGCTTACCCTCATGATGCCTAACAAAGCCTGTTTTCTTAGCATAGCGGCTACCACTGCTGCTCAAGAATCAGTATACCATCAGTAGCTACCAATTTTAAAAATAGCTTTGCTACCACTGCTGCTCAAGAATCAAAAAATGCTATTTGATTATTTAAAAGATATTGTGTTAACATGATACGCTTTTGAACAGGCATTACAAATGCCTGTATTTCTAATATTTCTGAAGATCATGTGACAGAAAACTGGAATAATGATGCTGAAAATTCAGCTTTGCATTGCAGAAATAAATTACATTTTAATATATATTCAAATAAAAAACAGTTATTTTAGATTGTAATAATATATCACAATATTACTGTATTGTTGATCAGTATATGATATGATAAATAATATTGTGCAATGGTAGTGTTAGGACATTTAAATCAAAGGTGTTTCACTTATTTCATAAATGTTGGGCTTTGATAATAAAACAAAAAGTGAATATAAGTTTTACTTTTTTGTAAATATTTAAAAAAGTAAAATTTACTTTTGCAAGTTTTTGCACATATTTTTTAAGTAAATGTAAGTATAGTCAAATCTACAAAGTTATGTAAAATTAACAAAGAGAATAAGTAAATTTAATTTGGCAAGTTAGAGTTTGTTGAGTAATTTCTATTTAAACAACACTAAAGTACATTTTACTCAATCATTGTTTGTCAACTTTACTCTAAAAAGTTATGCTATTAATGCATATGGTTTACTTAGAAACATTTAAGTTAACAAGGCAATAGACAGCTTGTTACACTTTCTAAGATAATATGTCTACACAATATACAGTAGTTAATACCCAGATGGACGCAGAGATCTCAATACTTGGTACACAATATGATGGTAACAATCAGTGGATAGTGTTTGAGTGTGAATGGGTCATTTTGAGTAGAAATTAACTACAGATGTCACAAAACAACAAGTTTACTAAACCTAACAATAAAAGCAACCATAAAACACATACAACTCAAATAAAGTAAAAAATTCAACCTTATTACTGTAATAATTCATGCCCCAGTGCATGATGGGAACACCATCATAATTTTGATATTTACTAAAAAAAAAAAAAAAGCAAGGAAAATAGATCTTGGACCTGATGAATGAATTAAAACTCTCCGACTTCTCAATTATCCTTTGGGTCGCTGCTACACTTTTATAATGCTGATCTAATTTTACCTCAGTAACTCCTGAATAATCTCTCGCTGAAAGAAAATTCCACCAAGCATTGCCACACCATTACACAACATACATAGGCTGGTTTTGCTGTCCAAGCAAACAGCAAGACATTGCATTCTTTAGTAACACATCTGTGACCTGTGATTGGACGAGTGCCTGGTATAACTTCCCCACTTGCTGTGTTCACATTGTTCAGGAGAAGAAGTGCCTAAACCACTCTGCTAATAATGAATAGATTGTAGACCTTCATTATGCTCACAGGCATTTGTTAGCTGCTTGTACAAAACAATCGGGAGGACGCTCAATGACATTTCATCAGATTATAAAAATTGTAATTGTATTTATTTTTTAAATTTTTTTTGGACTTTAAAATGTTTTCGAAAGAAGTCTCTTATGCTCACAGAGGCTGGATTAAATATTTTGAAATATTATTGCAATTTAAAATAACTGTTTTCTACTGTAATATATTATAAAATGTAATTTATTCCTGTGATGTAAAGCTGTATTTTTAGCATCATTACTCCAGTCTTCAGTGTCACATGATCTTTCAGAAATCATTCTAATATGCTGATTTGCTGCTCAAGAAACATTTCTTATTATTATCAATGTTATGTTAACAATATTTTTGTACATTTCTACAATTCAAGCACAAATGTATGTGTGCAAGAACTTTACATAAAAATTTCAGAACCTAGCGCTGGTAAACCCATATTAGTGCATCATTTTCTGAGAATATAATTGCAGAAACACATTTGGATGGCATGCACTTGTTCCTCTTGTACGAGGCTGAAAAGAAAAGAAACCGATAAACACAGGCTGTTTCATTTCTGCAGTCTCTGTCAGCATTTCACAAGTTACTTGAACCAGTGAAAATCAATAACATTGTCATTTAACATCATTTCTACCGAAAGTGAGACGCGTCTGTCTCTAGTAGAGTTGCGCTTCCTTGAAAGAAATCGATAGCCAAGCACTCCCGGAGTCTCAGTATCTCCACTTCATTCTCACACTCACTCCCTGCTGACAAAACAACTGATAATGGCCTCAAGAACCTCAATAAAGTCTTTTGAATATATTATTGGCAACTGATTTAAAATAGGCTTCCCCTCATTCCAATTCTTTTGTTTAATGTGTAAATATTAGCAAATCCTTGCAAATGATCGCAGTCAGCTGTTTAGTAATTGTTTATCAGTGTGCTCTTTTCCTTCTCTACAGTATCTGCTTCTATTTCTATTGAAACATCTATGTCATGTATTTAAATACATTTGTAATTAGTTACACATTTGTAATGATGAAGTTACAATTTAGTACATATATCAGCTGTAAATGTAATATCAAATAACACAATACAGTTGAAATTTTATTCAAGTTCTTTACATGTGATTTAGTATGTTAGTTGGCACATTAAAAAAGTGTGTTAAGAACAGTATATCCTTTTAAGTACTCTTAAGATGCCATTTATTTCAATAATATTATATTATCTGCAAGTACATTTAAAAAAATAAATACATATAAGATTTGCACATTCAATAAGCGCACTTCTTTTTCACAAGAGTTTGTACTGTTCGTGATACAACATAAATAAAAATCAAACAGGAGGTGAGATAAGGGCTGTGTGGAAGAGAGCATAAGAAGGCATATAAATGTAGGTCACTAGAGTTGCTTGCCATTTAACAGACACATTTGCTTCAGTAACAGAAAGCCATCTGCGGAGGCCGTCCCGCAGGGTGAGGGACAACACTGATCAAGCAGGGTTGAGTCACCCCTTCTTGGGATTTAAACTGTGCTTTTTGTGTTGGCAAAACAGATCCTTAAACAAACAACACATTTGCCAGCAGAGCTCTTTGCAAACCTGCTGACCTATTTTGCGAGTATGATGCCGGTGTGCAGTGTGCAAAAGATGGGCGCTTCCTGTTCTCTGATATCAAAAAGATGCAGCAACATAGACAATACTTCCATGAATCTAAATCATAAATGGCTTCATATTATTTATAATTGTTATCATGTATCAAAATTTAAATTCTGTGATTATTTGCCCTCTTTCTTTCTCCTGTGGAACACAAAAGCATACAAATGGCTGCTTTTTCACATAAAGCAGACCCAAAATGTGCATTTCAGTTCTTTCAAAGCTTTTTCACTGAGATTTTCATGAAATATTAACAACCCCACGAGATTATAGAGGGCTCTCATCTGTGAGGCGCTTTCAAGACAAACATGGACTGACCTATAAATATTAAAGAAAATATTACAGCCCTCAATGAATCTCAATAATCTAGATAGAATGATAAGCAGATCTGTATCAAATCCAACAACTTTCATGTGGGAAATATTGAATAGTCTATTGAAATATCTATTCTATCAGGCTGTGTGTCTCTTTAAGTGTGAAAATCATTTAAAGTGAGTGTGAGGTGACAAAACGAGCTGTCAATCATTTAATCTATGCTCCTTTAACTGGTACATGTTCATATAACAGCTGGAGAGTGACTATAATAAATCTTTGTATTATATGAAAATAGATATTGTTTATGGGTTAGTAATATGACACTTTTGTCTGTATCTTTTAAGTTATTCAAAAATACATTAAAAATACAATAAAAATGCTTAAATACATCTGTTCAATGATAAAGATGTTTTCGGGAAGAAAATGCAATGTTTTCTTTTAAATTATTAGCAATGCTATTATTTTATTATATTGTTTATTGGCGTCATTCGTATATTTATAACAATAAATAAGTCATATGTTACCCTGGAGCACAAAAGCACTCTTAAGTCGCTGGGGTACATTTGCAGCAATAGCCAAAAAAACATTGTATGGGTCAAAATTATCAATTTTTCTTTTGTGCCAAAAATTATTAGGATATTAAGTAAAGCTCATGTTCCATGAAGATATTTTGTAAATTTCTTACCGTAAATATATCAAAACTTAATTTTTGATGAGTAATATGCATTGTTAAGAATTCATTTGGACAACTTCAATGGTGATTTTCTCAATATTAAGATTTTTTTGCACTCTCAGATTCCAGATTTTCAAATAGTGGTATTTCGGCCAAATATTGTCCGATCCTAATAAACCATACATCAATGGAAAGATTATTTATTCAACTTTCAGATGATTTATAAATCTCTTTTTTGAAAAATTGACACTTAAGACTGGTTTTGTGGTCCAGGGTCACATAATTATAATTATGTGACCCATGAATTATAATTGTAATTAATATTGTAATTAATATTAATTTTGTCTACCAAATCAAAGTCAGTGTGGTGTTACGAACACGAATGAGGCCATTTTTATAACCTGACAATAAAACCATAAAACAGAGAGAATCCCTTTAGACCAATCACTGCATGTCAAGGGCATGAAGTTTGCTAAACATATTCGATATTTTGACCTTTTAGTCATATTCTTTAAGTCAAATGATGTAACCAATTTCATATATATTATTAGATATTCATGACTCAAAAATGCATGATAGTAGTAAAAAAAAAAAAAAACACCCTGGAAAACATTTTTTAAAACTTGCCCTTAAAGTGTATTCAAGTTTAAAAAGAAAGTAGTATTTGAAGTTTACAGTTTTTTTTTTTTTTTAAGAATAAGGAGTAATCGTTTTTCAAAATGTATGAAACCAATATGGATACAAATATTACATTTCTAAGACCTGGTGCGTGCGTTTTAAACTAGATTTTTAAAAATATTTCTCCTTTTCGTCATTTCAGAGCCTTGTCATTGACCCATATACCCACATCTCTTTGTTATGAACACGGTGTTTGTGTCAGTGAGCCCAGTCAACCCTCAAGCTTCATCTTTTATTGTTTTAATATAGCAGCCTATAAAACCCTATAATATCACAGGAAGGATATGTGTAATCTTACCGTTGCACCACTGGAAAGGGTGCATCAATCCTCCCGTGCGGCTCCTCTGTATGAAGGGATGTGTGTTTATAAACAGATGATGCCCTCTGTCTGTCTGTCGCTCTGTCAGGCCATGCAGCACATCTGGCTTCATCAGACTAAACACAATCCTCGCACGTCTTCATAGCGATCCACAATCACGACACTCATATTCCGCCGTTCGCTCGCGCAGAAAACGTGCTATGTTTTGCATCTGATCGCGTGTCGCGGCTGATGTCGGCATCCATTGAGAACTAAACAAGAGCGAATTCAAGTCCCTCCCAGCCGGAGTGATGGCTACAAAGTTGAGCCAATCTTCTTCAGCACACGTCTCTTGGAATCACATGTGAAGACATAAACACGACGGTCCTCTGGCTATCGTTTTGTATTTTTCCCTGATGACACATTACATGTAATTTACAAGTAATTGGAATATAAAAAAGATTCCAAAATAGTGACACTTTCTGAAGAAAACTTGAGTGGTGTTTGTCAGCGCAACACTCATGACCATTATGCTGGATTTTTGTGTGTGATGGCATGAGTCAAAGGAACCCACTCTTATGCCTGGTTCTGAGATATGTCAGGGGTCCCCAAGGGCCGACAAAGGGCCGCTTTATTAAAAATAACCCACCATCGTGTCTTCACATTATGGTGGTACTGAGATATTGGAGGGGCCCCTAAACTGCCACAAGTAAAAAAAAGAGCCCACACAGCATGCCTCTACAATACCCTTATCCTGAGGGGCCCCTAAGGGCCTCAATACACAATACCCACCCCAGTGCCTCTGTGATATAGTGGTGCCAAGATATATAGGGTGTTGACTAGTTGGCAACAGAGTTCATATCTTTTGTTTTCCATCATAATTAAAACATATAAAAAAAAATATTTTTTAAGCCTTCAAAGATATTAAAATGATATTGATATTTCATGATTTTTACAGTACCTTGAGTAAATCTGTTGTTTTACATGTGATAAATAAAGGTTGTAGTGTGCACTTAAGGAATGAATATCATTCAGAACACATGGCTTGTAAGATGTGAAATCTTATTACATATATATATATATATATATATATATAATATAAGCATATATATATATATATATATATATATATATATATATATATATATATATATATATACCATTATTGTAAAACAAATTCAATAGACTGTTTTAGAAAACAAGACGAGGGAAAAAAAACAACCGGAATGTGTATAAAAATGTCATGAACATGACAATACTGCCCTCTTCTGGCATATTAATCATAACGTGCCTTTGATTTTTAGAGCTTTAGCAATGTGTAATTCTTTAAGTTTCAAACCATGCATGTAAATAATAACATTTATTCTCTTGAAGGAATGAAATATGCAATTATCTTCATCATTAACAAGTGTTATAATAAATCCAAATCATGTAATAAAATACTGATTATTTAAATTGTCTCTCAGTTAAAAATAATATTCTATATATGAGATGAGGTCTGTGAAGAGGTCTAATTTGCTGGAAAAAACAAAACATTTACAGTCTGAAATATCTTGACAAGTGTTTCCTTTCTTTGTCTGGTTCATTGTCCTACCATATCGTGTCTCTCAGAAGAAATATGACTGTTTATATGCAGAGATATTTACCACATACACAGGGCTGTAGTTGTGTGCGCTGCTCTCTTCTGCTGCTTCACTGAAGTGGTGGGAGCTTCTCCTTCCTGCAAACACACACATTCATAAGAACCAGGAACGACCAAACACATAAATAAGGGAAGTATGAGACTGTAATTACCCTCATTAACAAAGAATTCAGCCAGTAAGGATGACACTCGCTCAGCATTGCTGGAAAAAGGAAAGTTGTAACGAGGGTCCCACTGAAAGCGGCTCACTTCTGGATGCCACTGTACCCCGTAGAAAGGTTTCTTCCTGCCTGCAGGCCAATAACATTTCAATCACACTGTGTATGGGTGCTTGTATATGGTGGTTTTAAATGTGAAAAATGTCTGGTTTTGTTATCTTCCATGGTAGAAACAAACTCAAGGCCATTTTGTGCTATGTTCGTGGACAGCACTGAAAAGGAGCCACTTAATTTCTCATTCCCCATGAATGCCTGAAAAAGAGGAAGCGTTCTCAGGCCTTAATCAGGTTAGGTGTCTCATTGAATTAAACACGGAAGAAAACAAGGCTGTGAGGGATGGTGTCTTTACAATGGCACACACTGTATATATTTTTATATATTTTCAAAACTCACATTTTCTAATCTGTTTTATGTTTTTGTAAAACAACAGTACAATCAACTCAAAGCTCCGTACTTGTATCCTTCACAGCCTTGTTTTTATTCCTGTCAACAATTAATTATGGCATTACCCTGACTGAGGTCTATGGCTCTTTGTTTGTTATTCTGATAAGAATGATTTAAGTGCATATAACTCATTTATAATAGATGTACCTCTTTAGTCACTCCATAATGGTGGAAATTTGCAGTAAGTGGTTCCTGGGACAGCACTTTACGAACGTCAGATGGGAAGTTGGTAAACATACGACTGGATGAAGCCTCTGTTAATGGATACAAATTTGCAAATGGACATCATTAATATTAATATGTATGTCTATATATATATATATATATACACTAGTCAACATTTTAAGTGGATCAAAACCTTTCATCAAAGTTGTCCTTAAACATAAAACCAAAATGCATTCTTGTCTTAGGACAACTTTGATGAACTTTTTTGATCCACTTCAAATGTTGACTACTGTATACTGTATGTATGTGTATATATATATATATATATATATACACACAGTACAGGTCAAACATTTGGAAACATTACTATTTTTAATGTTTTTGAAAGAAGTTTCTTCTGCATCATCAAGCCTGCATTTATTTGATCAAAAATACAGAAAAAATGTAATATTGTGATATATATATATACAATTTAAAATCACATTGTTTTATAAATTTATTATCATTTTAAATTTTTGATCATTTATTTCTGTGATGCAAAGCTGCATTTTTAGGACTCATTATCACATGATCCTTTAGAAAATCATGTGATAATATGATGATTCATTATCAAAGTTGGAAAAATTTAGTATACTGCTGCTGTAATATTTTTTGAACATGTGATCACTTTTCCTTTAGAAATTAAGATATTTTGATGAATAAAAATGTAAAAAAAAAAAAAAAAAAAAGAAAAGAAAAAAAAAAAACACACTTTGATGAAGCTATGTTTTTTTAAAATATAAATATTTTTGTAATAACAATATACACTACTGGTCAGTAATTTGGGGTCAGTAATTTTTTTCTTCTTTCTTTTTTTTTAAATAAAATCAATACTTTTATTCAGCAAGGATGTGTTAAATTGATAAAAAGTGATAGTAAAGAAAATATATTATTAGAATATATATTATTAGAATTTTTTATTTTTTTTTGAATAAATGCAGTTCTTTTTAACCTTTTATTCATCAAATATATTAGACAGCAGAACTGTTTCCAACACTCATAATAAATCAGAATATTAGAATGATTTCTAAATGATCATGTGATAGACTGGATGTTACATGTGACACTGAAGGCTGGAGCAATTATGCTGAAAATTCAGCTTTGCATCACAGGAATAAATTTTTTTTTAAGTATATTCAAATAGAAAACTTTTTTTTAAAGTTGTAATAATATTTCACAATATTACTGTTTCTGTATTTTGATCAAATAAATGCAGGCTTGATGAGCAGAAGAAACTTCTTTCAAAAACATTAAAAATAGTAATGTTTCCAAACTTTTGACCTGTACTGTATATATACAGTATATATACAGTATATATATATAAAATTAGTCATTACTATCACTCTTTACTATAATATATATTTAGTCTTTACTATCACTTTTTATCAATTTAACACATCCTTGAAGAATAAAAGTACTGATTTATTCAGAAAATGTAAGAAAAAAATTACTGAACCCAAGTGTATATTTTTCTTAGCATGCAGAACATTTTAATAATGCACCTTTAATAATCAACTTTTTATAGAATCTAAAGATTCCATGGATGTTAAAGGTTCTTTATGGAACTACTGATCCCAATAATAATAAAAAAAAAATGAAAGACTGTATCATTCACCAAAAAAGTACAAAACTGGACCAAGATCTTGATCTTGACTGCATACATTAAGACTACAGTATATATTTGGACTAAGTACCTGAGGTTGAGTGGATAAGTCACATTCTCTGCAGTTGTCTTACTCCACAGGTTTTCTCCAGCCACCAGCACCGTGAGCATCTGAAATCCCAGGCCTGTTCCCCAGATGGGAAAGTAATCACCCTCATCATTCGCCTGAGACGGCACAAAAACAACTCTTGATGAGACTGTCAGTAACGTCTTGCAGTGTCTTTCAGTTTATTTCCTTTCAGGCCTGTACCTTGCAGCATGTCACACATGCTACGAAAAAAAAAAAAAAAAAAAACAGTCTTTGCAATGATTTGCAATGTGTGTGAGCTTGTCTACAAACCTGTTGTCAATCCAAGAGAGCATTCAATGATGTTTTTAGTCCAAATTAATTTCATAACATCAGTCGAGTGTTTGAAATAACTTCCTTTTGTAACCTGACATGGTTTCATATCAGAGAATCAGGTAGAAATCATGCTATTTTATAGTAGATGCATTAGATATACTTTATTCTAATAAGCATGCCTGAGATTATTATTTTGTTTAATGTTTTTATATAGTAATAATATTAGAACATTAATGTTCTGTAAATTCCAGCGGTGTGAGCGAAGTAACAGATTCTCAGAGCCTCCGATGAGAAGAAGACTGAATGTGAGACAGGATGCAAAAATTATTTATGCATTAATTTTTTATGGAATATTATCATATTCATGTAAATCACAGCTTTTGTTTACTTTCTGTAAGCTACATTCAAACATGTACATGGGGTGTAAAATCAAGTTTGCACAGATCAGCAAGAACTGATAAAAATCTAGGTTACATCATGTGTTCAATAGATAATGCCCAACAACATGTTCTAACGGCTTAAAAAATGAAAAGATAATGATCATGTATAAATACATCAGATAAGGTCATCATAACAATGAAGAAGTCTGGGTGTGATGGACTTGTTCATGTAATGACAACACCTCATAACGTATCAGATAAGGTCATCATAACAATGAAGAAGTCTGGGTGTGATGGACTTGTTCATGTAATGACAACACCTCATAATCTATAAAGTCTGTTAGTTTGAGATGTGAGAAAGATGGAAAACACCCATTTATTGACCTGAAGATTTTTTCATGCTCTGCAAAACTCTTTTTCAGGTTTGATATATATACAAAAATATCTTAATCACTATAATTGTACGGTTGTTATTATTGATATGACTCTACTGCGGAGTCTCCAGGCCAGGACCAGCAGACTGAAGGACAGCTTCATCCATCAGGCTGTCAGGAAGCTGAACTCGCTCCCGAAATTGCCCCCCCATCCCTCTTCTGCCCCAGGCACCACTGAACTATGACCCCCCCCCCCCCCCCCCCCCCCCGGTCCTCCCACTAACATACGATGACATGTACCAGTCACTTTGTGCAGCATTGGTCTGCTCACTACCTCATTCACCATGGAACTGACGTCATTCTACCTCCTCATCAGTCAGTTTAAATAAAATAACTGCTCTTGAGCCCTTTTGTCACTTTTAATCAGACTGAATAAGGTTTTTTTTTGCACTAAAAATCATTTTATCTGCACTGTTTGTTCACTGGTTTGCACTCTATCTGCCATGTGCTGCTTTATTTAACTTTATTTTTATTTTTTATTATGTCTTTTTTACATTTCCTTATTGTATAGTTATATCTTATATTTTATATTTGATCTAGATTTTTTAGGCTCTACTGTTAGTGTTATCTGTATGCACCGGGGGTCTGAGAGTAACGCAATTTCAATTCTCTGTATGTATGTACTGTACATGTGGAAGAACTGACAATAAAGCAGACTTGACTTGACTTTGCAAAAATATATGACGTTGAAGGTCAGTCATATGCCGGCTGGGCTTATTTTTTATTTGAATGAAATAAAAATGCATTATAGTTTAAATTTATAAATGCAATTAGTTAAACTAGTTAAGAGTGCTTGTAAGTTCAACCATTTGCATTTGATATAAATTTAACTAAGCATGTGCATTTCAGATTGCATCTTTCCCTACTGACCTTGTCTCTGTCTTCATGTATGTCTGTGTATTTGGGGCTGAATCTGAATGTAGGGCAGAGAAAAAAAAGAGTCACTGCAGTAGCTATAACAGGACACCAGCACTAAAGCACTGGCAGGGATCCCTGCTCGAGCCATAAAATAAAACAATGAGCAGACAATTTATATGTCTCTTCTTGAGTTTACTAGTTATTTACTGTACAGTCCCTCTGAAACAGAAGTCATATTTAACAAAATAAAAAGTATAAAAATATATTTGACTTGAACAAAGGCAGTTAATTTAAATGTTAGCACATGAGGAATAGGCTATATTTTTAGTTTATTTGACAAGGATTTTTCCAGGATGCCTGAACGGCTGCGATGTTGCTTTGGAAGTGATAGCAGTTAAACACGTAGAGGAAAGGATTGAGGCAGGCATTGACAGAAGTAAATGTTATCAACAAGTCCCAGCTGGCATTACACACATTTTTAGTGCCTGTAAATCTGCCGCCGCAGCCATCAGTGCCGAGCTATTAAACAGGTGCAGCAGCATTCAGAATGAGGAGGACACAACACTACTGTGACCAGCAGCGTCCACCTCAAAAAGCTATTCCAAAAAAAACACAGAACATGAATACAAATATCAACTAGCTCTGCTTCAGAAAAACAATGTTTTTGTCCAAAATGCTATTGCAATAATCATCACTCATAACAAAGAGACGGGTTTAAAAGCTGATTAAGTTAACAGAGAGATCAAGTGGAAAATCCATAGAGGACATTACAAGGTCGGTCAATCAATCAATCAATGAAACAAAACAGATTTTATTAATTTTAGTTGAATTATCACTCAGTAGGTTAGCTTTGTATTATTAGTCTTTGGAAGGCTTTTGTCTTTCAAGCACATTAAAATTCATGTTTTTCCTTATTTTCATGTAATTCAGGCATGCCATCTTATCAGCATTTCATGTTGCATGTTTACAATGAATGGAATATATTTTCTTACTCTTTGTATTTTTATATCAATATGGTATTAGATTATCCTATTCAGATCAATGTGATAAACAATTTAGGTCGCAAGTAATCTAAAAGTATGCAAAAAGTAGTCTGATTATATTATCTGAAATATGTAATGGATTACGTTACTAACTACAATTTTTGTCATGTAATCGGCGATCAGTAATGGACTACAATTTATATAAAAATATCTATTCATCAGAAAATAGATATTTTGATGAATTGTACAGTACTATTGATTACATTTAACACTGCATTAATAAATTATTAAATGATGGGGCATGATGATGGAAAAAAATATGAGATGGGTATTCTCACAAATGTTTTGGGTTTCCAAGTTTTGAGAGCAAATGCAAAGTTTTTTTTTTTGTTTTTTTTTTTTCAGGGAAACACAAAACATTAGCGAGAGAATGCAAATTCAAATATGTTTTTTGTCCCTTTTGCCGCTCCATAATATCCAAAAAGCATTGACTGAATATTACTTGGAGGAACCGTGTCCTAAAATGTAATAAAATATAATTATGCTGAGGTTTTTGTGATTACAAAAACATGCTTTAACTAAACTCTATATAAAATCATGAAGTTGAACACATCTGCAAGATGCCTGTCAGCACACTTCCAGCACTAGGAGGCCGATTCAAGGGTTTTAAAAAAACAAACAAACAAACACATTTATGTCACTTTTTATTAACCTTATGTTTAACTCAAACCCAGATTTTCAAAAATGTATTATTTATTGTAACCCACAATATTTACATGTGTAATACTGTCATCTTGAAAAGATGCATAAATTCTTCAAATAAATTTCCATATATTTCTGCATACGTATAAATAAATTTCAGTTCTCCATCTGTGACAGTACATGGGAACATTTCCTCACAAATTAATGTACAGCATTCAAGTGAATTATTGGCGATTCTAGCAGCCGCTCCTCAAGCTCTGTTTTCCAGAAGAGACTGGAAGTCAGGTGAACAAACCAGCTTGTGTTTAACGTGTCCCAGCACAGACATGTCTCCCCTCCTGCCCTCTGTAGATATCGAGACCAGTTCCTACAAAAACACAGAAAGATTCACAGAAAAAGATCATAATATCAGCAAAGAAGAGCAAATAATAAGACATATAAAGTATTAAGACAGGTAGTGTATAGATTGCATGTAAAGATTCAAACCAAAAGTCCCATGATGAGTCATACTTTTCTTGGTCATGTGCTTATAAAGCATTTGTCATTAGATTAGATTCATTAGATTGTTTGGCCTTTAGATCTTCACATGCTGTTATAACATCTTCATCCAGCAGTTGGCAGTGATTCCCCACCAAACAACAGATTAAAGGAATTCACTTGCTCATCAATGGATGCTCTGCAGTGAATGGGTGCCGTCTGAATGAGAGACCAAACAGCTGATAAAAACATCACAGTAATCTACAAGTACATTTTCTCTTGTGATCAGGGATAGATCTGTGCTTTTTGGACTCTCATTCTGATGGCACCCATTCACTGCAGAGGATCCATTGGTGAGCAAGTGATGCAATGCTAAATATCTCAAAATCTGCTCTGATCTGCATCTTGGATGGCCTGAGGGTGACATACTGTACTGATGAGTGGAACTGACCTGCAGGAAGGCGCAGGGGGTTCCCAGGGCCACATCCAGGGTGACGTTACCCAGAATAAGCTGCACTTTGCCTGACTTCCTCACAAGCATCTTTCCCACCAAACCCTCCTGTAGATCTTTAAGACAACAGGTGTTCTCTTCTTGAGATTCATCCTGACACACAAACACACACAGGAAAATACAAAAATAAAAACGCATGAGTATAGGCAAAAACTGACATGAATCTGTGGCCTAAACCTAGCCAGTGCCAACCTGAGTCTCGGTCTTCTGCACCATGGTCTGTCCGTCGCTCGACTGCACCTCTGTTTTGGTGGGCCGGACGTCACTGGTGGGCGGCTGGCCTGGCAGACAGTCAGGAAGCTGCATGAAGAGAAGCTCCTCCTCTTTGCAGTGATTCCACACCTCCAGTAAGTCAGGCAGCAAATCAGGTTTGGGCAAGGGTGGCGGTCTGAACATAGGCTCCGCCTTCTTCGGTTCAGGAATATCCAAAGGCTCCTGCTTGACTGAAGAGAGACGGGGTGGGACCGACGATAAGACAAGGCTATGGTCACATTATCGAATGTTCTATGAAATTTTGTGGGCAAAAAACGAATAATGCTGTATTAGATCTTGATTTTGCCTGTGAAATTTCACAGATCAACTTTAAACGCGACCACACTATAAGATGTTTGCTAGTTTGTGCCGTGATGAAGTTTCTCCTACTCTTCACTTCAGCTCCAGTGCTGTCTGTGCTCATCGGTTCAGGATCTGAGGAGGTCTTTTCTGATTTGAGAGTCTCCTCACTAAACTCCTCTTTGAAGACCCATCCAGACACAGCCAGTGGCAGCTGCACAGGACAGCTTCCTCTTTCTCCTCTCAGGTGAGGGTCATCCAGAAACTACACACACAGAACCAAAGGCTTGTGGGCGGCTTATTTTTCTCAGTTAAGCAATGGGCAGTATTTGTATTTGAGAGAATCACATAAAAACATAGCCCAGGACATTTGAATTCACTCCAAAACCAAAATGCAAAAAATAACAACATTTTCTTGCAACATTTTGCAAGAAAATTAAGCCTCTCTCTAAAGGGATACTCCATCCCAAAATGAAAATTTTGTCATTAATCACTTACCCCCATGTCGTTTCAAACCCGTAAATCTCCGTTCGTCTTCAGAACACAATTTAAGATATTCTGGATGAAAACCGGGAGGCTTGTGACTGTCCCATAGACTGCCAAATACATAACAGGGTCAAGGTCCATAAAAGGTATGAAAGTCATCGTCAGAATACTAGAAAATAAAACAAAAATAATGACTTTATTCAACAATTCCTTTGTCAACAGTCTTCTCTGTGTCTCTTCATATTACTGTAAGCTGTGTATGCTCTTCTGTGTCAAACAGCACTGTTTCTACATGTATTTAGCTTTGATTTGAAAGAAAACAGCGCATCCTTGTGGCGTGGATGATACAGAAGAGCATACACAGCATACAGTGATATGGAGAGACAGAGGAGACCGTTGACAAAGGAATTATTGAATAAAGTTGTTAATTTTGTTTTCTTCACTTCATATAACCCAGATTGCACGTCTGATGGCAGATGGAGTATTCTGACGACGACTTTCATACCTTTTCTGGATCTTGACACTGTTATTTATTTGGCAGTCTATGGGACAGTCACAAGCCTCCCGGTTTTCATCCAAAATATCTTAAATTGTGTTCCTAAGACGAACGAAGCATTTACGGGTTTGGAACGACATGGGGGTAAGTGATTAATGACAAAATTTTCATTTTGGGGTGGAGTATCCCTTTAAGATGGGTTTTTATGACTTTCTCACATTCTACCTCATTATTGTCATTAATGTAAAGCATCTGGATATTTTGCTTTTGCTTTTTGTTTTTAAAACTCTATCAACTATCATTGTAGTATTTCTGGTACTTTTTTTCACTAGTGATTTAATTTTTTTTTTTTTTTTTTTACTGAAATCACCCATAAAAAAAAGTACCAGAAATATTACAATGATAGTATATTATCATGTATATCATGATATATGATAATATCATCATTTTCATTGTAATTAAGTAATGTGAATGAGATTTTTTGCATTGCAGTAATAAATTCAAGTTAAAAATATGACTTAATATTATAACATATAACGTCTCAATGCAAAAGATGTTATTGGAACTAAAGTAAGATTTATTTTCTTAATGTAAAATAGAATTTGTAATTTCTCCCTTTTGATTTTGGGGTGAAATATGACTAGGTAAATGTTCTGCACATGTCTGAGGTAATGAGTTTTGATGTTGTTTGTTTTTTGAAAACATACATCGTCCTTCTCAAGTTTGCGCAGGATTTCTTTAGTCTCCTCTTCGGTCTCTCTCTCCTTTTTGATGTTGATGATGGGTGAAGGGCCACTGTTTGCTGTTTCTTTAGTATCCTCATATACACCTGATCAAATAAAACAAACGAAGACAGCGCTGATACGAAAGATAAGTCACAACAGAAAATGCAAATCATATTTAAAGTTAAACAATCTTTCTTAAAAAAGAAAAAAGGAGAAAAAAGTTGACAACACCCCAGATATATACAGATACATTAAAATTAACTAAAATAATATTAACTTTCTGATACTGACTGACCAATATGGCACCCAACCCAAAAGTTAATATTTGGCTTAACATGAACTGATTATTGTATTAGCATTTAAAATCATTTTATAGAGACTGCACTCACAAAGAGACATTTCGAGTCCAATTAAATATCTGATTATGGATTTCCATAATTTTTAAAGATTTTATACACTTTCATGACTTACAAGCACAATTATAAAATTCCCTGATAATTTAATTGTTTTCCATAAACATCTAAACCCATTGTAAATACAGACTACATTTCAAATGTTTGCGGTCAGTAAGATTTGTATCTCTTTATTTTAAGGAAAAAAAAACTTTTCAAAAAGTAACAGTAAGGACATAATGTTCCAAAAAAATGTATGTTTGTTTCAAATAAATGCTGGTCTTTCGGAAATTTCTATTCATCAAAGAATCTTGAAAAGAATGTATCACTGTTTCCACAAAAAGCTGTTCTCAACTTTGATTGAGTAGCAAATCCTCATATTAAATGATTTCTGAAGGATCATGTGACACTGAAGACTGGAGTAAAATTATTATTAATCATTAGGTTCATATTTCTGTCGCTGCTGGAGAATAAAAGCAATAAGCTGTGTGTTTTTACTATGTTTAAAGATGTTGTTAGGATTAGGCACAACACAAAGCATTACTGCTTGAATGTCATTTAGTGTCGCTCTGGCTCAAATCTCAGTCCTTGGCCAGACGATTTCTCAAATCCTCCTCTAAAGACCTGCTTTACCTCTCCTCTTGGCCATCATCTCTGAAGGGCCCTGCTCAAAGATAGAATGTGATTGGATGACCTCAGGGCGACCTCTGCCCCTCCCTCGGCCCCCCCGCTGCCGACCTCGATCCACATCCTTCTTATCCCGTCTCATTCCTTCATCAGCCTTTAATCTGCGGCAAAGTCAAACAAATAACTGCATCATCACTTCGTCAATGCCTTCATTACATCAACAATGAATTATTGATGGTATATTGATAAATGAATGGACATCAGTTCTAAAAGAGTCTCACTTACTCCTCTTTTGATTTTCGACCAATAATATTGGGCGTGAAGGTTTTCTGCAGGACAGATGATAAAAAGACAGTTTAAAATGCATGAAATGTCTTGTATGGCTATAATGTTCAGCTATGTATGCTCACCTTTTTGACTCCTCCTAACGTGAGGTCTCTGGAGCGCATTGTGGGGAGGCGTCCCGGAGAGATTGAAGCAGGCAGACGACGGCCCATCGGCAGCCCTCTGGCTCCCCCTACAAGCGGCGTCCGTGGAGGACCACTGGGGTCACCAGAGCTCTCCATCCTCACTGACAAAACAAAACACAAATATACTTTATCATAAATAAATAAATAAATGCATATATATATACAGTACAGACCAAAAGTTTGGAAACATTACTATTTTTAATGTTTTTGAAAGTTTCTTCTGCTCATCAAGCCTGCATTTATTTGATCAAAAATACAGAAAAAAACAGTAATATTGTGAAATATTATTACAACTTAAAATAATAGTTTTCTATTTGAATATACTTTAAAAAAATAATTTATTCCTGTGATGCAAAGCTGAATTCTCAGCATCATTACTCCAGCCTTCAGTGTCACATGTAACATCCAGTCTATCACATGATCATTTAGAAATCATTCTAATATTCTGATTTATTATGAGTGTTGGAAACAGTTCTGCTGTCTAATATATTTGATGAATAAAAGGTTAAAAAGAACTGCATTTATTAAAAAAAAAAAAAAAATTCTAATAATATATATTCTAATAATAATATTTTCTTTACTATCACTTTTTATCAATTTAACACATCCTTGCTGAATAAAAGTATTGATTTTATTTAAAAAAAAGAAAGAAAAGAAAAAAAATTACAGACCCCAAATTACTGACCAGTAGTGTATATTGTTATTACAAAATATTTATATTTTAAAAACATAGCTTCTTCTTTTTTTCATCAATTACTTTTTATTCATCAAAGTATCCTAAAAAAGTATCACATGTTCTGAAAAAATATTAAGCAGCAGAACTGTTTCCAACTTTGATAAAGAATCATCATATTAGAATGATTTCTAAAGGATCATGTGATAATGATCCTAAAAATTCAGCTTTGCATCACAGAAATAAATGATAATTTAAAGTATAATAAATTTAAAAACACTTATTTTTAATTGTAATAATATATCACAATATTAAAAAAATTCTGTATTTTTGATCAAATAAATGCAGGCTTGATGAGCAGAAGAAACTTCTTTCAAAAACATTAAAAACAGTAATGTTTCCAAACTTTTCTTAAATCTATCAAATTGAGTATATATATATATATATATATATATATATATATATATATATATATATATATATATATATATATAGGTTTTTTAAGAAATAAATGCTTTGATTCAGCAAGAATGTGTTAAACTGATAAAAAAAAGACAATAAAGATTTAATTTGTAAGAAAAGATTACTATTTGAAATAAATGCTGTTCTTTTTAACTTTATATTCATCAAAGAATCCTGAAAAAAAAAAATATCTCAGGTTCCAAAAAAAAAAAAAAGGGCAGCATAACATTTATTATGAATCAGAATATCAGAAAGGTTTCTGAAGGATCATGTGCCACTGAAGACTGGAGTAATGATGCTGAAAATTCAGCTTTGCGTCACAGGAATAAATTATATATTAAAGTATGTATATTTTACAAAAAAAATCTGTATTTTTGGTCAAATAAATGCAGCCTTAATGAACAGAATATACTACTGATCCCCAACTTTTGAACAGCAGTGTGTGTGTGTGTGTGTTTTCCACATTTTGTTATGCTACAGCCTTACTCCAAAATAAATGCAATCCATTATTATCCCACAAAATTCTACAAACAATAATGTTACCCCATAATGACAAAGCGCTGTGAATACTTTCCAAATGCTCTCTCTACCTCTATAGAACACACACACACACACACACACACAGACAGACACACACACACACACACAGACGCACAGACAGACAGACAGACAGAGACAGACACACACACACACACACACACACACACACACACACACAGAGACGTAACACACATACAAACAAACACACAAAAACACAAAAAAACACAAAAACACTTTTATGAAAACACACACACACACGCACACACACACACACACACACACACACACACATATTATCTAGTGATTGTGTTATGTTGAAATCCTCATAAAATTTCCCATTAGGATACTTTCGGATTGGTTCCAGATTATGATTATGAGAGAAATAATGTACACACTGTAACCACAATCAGATTTTGGACTACGATGACGCCACGCCTCGTTCCTCTGGTCGCTCAGTCACATGTTATTTTAAGAGTAAGCGGTGTTTCCACGCTCCCGAGCACATGGCGAGACAAACACGCAGCCAGACTCACCGAGTGCAGAGATTCCTCCTTACTCCAAAATATTACTAAGTCACTGGCAAAACCGAGAGTTTAATAACTATGATGAAGATATAGTGCAAGTTTGTTTAAGGCGGAGTTTTACGTGCGATAATACTTTGACCCGTGTGACGCACCGATGATGTGATTGGTGAACATCAGCGCTGCACTACTGTGCGCAGATTACTTTTAAAGGCACAGCACGGGATTATGTTCAAATAAACTCCCATTTCAGACAAGCACAAATTTATACTTAAAAAAAAAACAAATAAATAGATAAAAAAATTTACAAATTAAAATAGAAAATAAAATAAAATAAACATGCCATTGAAAATAGTGTTTGTTTGGTTTGTTTGTTTTAACAACCTCACCTTTCTCTTGATGGGAATTTGTTAATCACATATTTCTAAATCGGGCAGCTTTTCAGTTATGAGAATTAAAGCAACAAATAGCTGCATTATAACAAATAAATTAAGCTGTATCCTCAGTATATAATATAATACGGAAAAAATAATAATATTATATGGGGTTCCATTTGTGTCAAAAATAAGTCGACTGCTTTGTACTATACATTTGTCTTTGTCTACATTCATATTAGCCATAACTGTGCATTTAGCATTTATAAATATCCCCATTTTTAAGGACTGCTCTTTTTTCCTTTTTTATACAGAATATATAATCTTGAATGACTATTAAAATACAAAACAGCAATTAGAACGGTTTTGTTCTAAATAATAAATAAATGTTCTAGATAATAAATCTGTATGAAGATTCAACTCTGTGATGTTTTGTTTGATAACTGTTGTGTTATTCTATGTTCAATTTCATTCGGTTTTGCACATGTGCTTGTCAACAGAGAACCATAATGTTTTCCAAACAAAAATGATTTTTGATAAATCAGATAAAATCAGGTTTAGAATAAAATCAAATGATGATGATGAAAACAATGTTGAACATAAACGAAGATATTTTGAGGAATGTGAAAAATTTATCAGTTTGTGATCCCTACTGACTTCAATGGTATTAAAATTTTTCCATACTATGGAAGTCAATGGCTACCGTCAGCTGTTTGGTTACCAACAATCTTCTTTTGTGTTCAGCAGAAGAAAGAAACGCATGCAGGTTTAGAACAACTTGATGATGGAATTTACATTTTTAATAAATTAGTGTATAAATTATTTTCTGCTGCAGAAAACTATATGATATTAGATACAGTAAGCAATGTCAATAATCATTTCAACTGACAAATATTAAAATCTGTACATCTATAAGTAAGGCTCTATTGTTATTTAAATATCTGTTGTCCTTTAATTACTTTCCATCTTGAGATGTAAAGTCATCTTCAAAGCAGTGGAGCGTAGAGAGAGTCCCCATCAATCACAGACAGGCCATTCACAACAATCACCTGACCTTCAGAGAGCTTCAGCGTCTCTTGTTGTTGTGTGGTGTTTATGATCGCGATGTGTTTGCTTTGCAGGGGATGTGCTGCTTGGGACCATATGGTGCAGCATTTGGTTAGTTCCTCTGTAGGTTGAAGCATCAGATTGTGGTGTCCTTGAGCTTTAACATACAGGAGCTGATATCAAGGGAACAGATCCAGCATATACTTGAGTTATTGTGCCGTCAACATGTAACGAATGCAGAGTTTGTCCCTCAGTGTAATGGTGACATACTCATAGTGCGCTTGAGTTCACATGCTCCTTATAAACGCCAATGATTTGACTGAATCCAGCTTCATCTGTGTGTGTGTCTGTGTGTTTTCATGGAAGAGTCTGAGCTCTTTAAATCTCATTCTTAACTTTGGTTATGAAACTTGGATTCTGAGTCTGACAGGAAGCATATTAGATATGGTTTTACACCCCAAAAATAAAAATGGTCACACGGTGAATCCTGTGCTTCAGACCATCTGCAGCTCAAGAGGAGGTGTGAGATACATGAACACACATTCACTCTGACACATCACAACCTTTGTAGGACAATAAAATAATACAAATAAGAACACGTATTATTATGATTATATTATAAAAATGCAAATATATATATATATATATATATATAAAATACAGTACTAAAAAAAAAAATAATAAAAATAATAATAATAATTAATATTAAAACTAACCACATAAATATAAATAAATAAAATAATATAAGAATAATAACAACAATAAAAAAAAATAATAAAAATATAATAATAATAATAGTAGGAAATTTCTCATTTTAATGACAGTAAAAACGGAAAGGTTTTTTTGGGATTAAGTTCATTTTCATGTAATTTGTATTTTATGCTTATTTGCCTTTTTACAATAACATCAAAACACATATACTAATACAAAACATAAATACATAACACAAAAACAACTCAAAATAATAACAAATAAATTCCTTATGGAATAAATTCAATATACATAAAAACCAATTTAAATAAAAAACACGGTAATGTAAATACTGATTAATTAAATATGCTAAAAAGTATATGTAATTTACATATTAACCACGATAATGTAAATACTGATTAATTATATATGCTAAATAATATCATTGCTGTACTACTTTTTTTTCTTTTTTCTTTTCCACTGTGATGTAGTTTTGTTGGCTGTCAGGAATAATTTCAAAGAAAAGGTAAAAGAGGGACCAGAATTATGACTAGTTTGAACATTATTTTAATGAAATCATGTTCACTAGGCTTTACACTGTTTTTCAAAGATTACATATTTTTAATTTAGTAATTTATCTATTTTTTTTTTAATTTCCAAGACAAGAAATGAATACTAACGACAATAGCATGTGTTATTCTTGTCACTTTTTCAACCCTTAGACATAAAAAATAGCTTCAATTCAAAGGCATCAAAACTTTTGACAGCAAAAGACAACAACCAGAACTCCTAAAACTTAGGGCTTCAAATTCAAAATCCCTTTTGTTGAAAATATATCACAAAGTGACAGGATTGCAATCACACTTCTTCTCAGGCAGAGATATTTTATTTTAATCGACACGTGCTGAAGACTGTCATCATCTCTCTCGCTTGTTATGACTGGAGAAAATCTCTTCACTTTTAAAGTTCACTGATGCTGCACTTTCTCATGGCTGTTCATATCCCTCTGGCATACAGCTGTAGAAAACACAAATACACAGAGAGAGAGAGAGAGAGAGAGAGAGAGAGAGTGGAGAGAGAGAGAGAGAGAGAGAGACGGTAAGTGAAAGTGAGCACGAGGAGGCAAACGAGAATCCCCTCGCTCTCAGTTTTCATCCTCGTTTAGGAGAGGGCAGCAGTGAAAGAGAGGAAAAGACGAGGAATCAAAGCCACACTCATTCATACAGCTTCTGTCTGTGAACATTTCACTTCTTCATCATCACAGCTGCTTCTGAACACAGAGGTACGTCTTTCTTTTTTATTTCTTAAAAGCAATTCAATAATCCATTCATTATTATTTATATTAATGCTTTTTTGCCATCTTTCCTATTTTAATTTTTTCCTCCTTTCCTCCATTGCGTTCAAAGTGTGCTTGCTTGTGGTGATGCTTTTTCCCTCTCTTTTGTAGTTCTGTCTATCAGAGTGAAATGTAGCACAGTGTTGCTTTTAATAGTTTCACTCCCAGCACAGAGCTGCATTGCAGATACATATGTGATTGGCTCATGAAGAGAAATCTGAACCATGACAAAGTCATCAATACTGTGAGAATCTGGCTCTCGTTTCTCCAGCAGCTATTTCAGTGAAACCCATTCAGTTCAGACGCCGCAGTTTGTGCAGGTGATCATTAATCATGTGTGAATGTGGCTCACTTCTCTGGGACTCTGCATGCACGTTTATGTTTACTTTAGCATGTATGGGTCACTGAATACACTGATGCACAAAAAGGTTTTGGGTAAATTTAAAAATCTGAAAAAGAAAAAAAAACCTGTTTACATCTTATGATGTGCATCCCTGTAGTTCTGCATAGTACAAACCTGTTGATGATATGTATACTGTATATATGTGCCCACATATTTACACAATCAATACTAATGACTTTCTTAATAATTATCTTAACAGACTTCAGTATGTTTATTAATGCTGTTATACTGCTGAGTGAATCTCATAAGACTATGACAGTTTCATATTGAACGCAAAATCAAAATAACAAAAATAAATACAAATTTCTGCATTTTGCTTGAACAAAATTAGTCCTAATTTTAGGACTTTTTTTATTATTATTATTGTGACATTTCATGAAAATTAACCATATTTATAGTTCACATTACTATAATGGATTTGTTTATTATATTATTGTAATGTAGATATATTATCAATAATAATATAATTCTAGATAATTCTAAGGATTTTACACAAAATATTTGTTGTACTGTCTTTAATTTATTCATATTGTATTACAGTCATTTTAATGCAACATTTCTATCATATTACAGTAGGTTTTCTTCAAATTTTGATTCTAAGTATATATATATTTGTTATATTAAAATATATTTGTAATTACACATTTATAATGATGAAGTTCTAATTTAGTACATTTAAATATATTAACTTAAAGTGTAATATAGAATAACACACTACAGTTAATTTATTTTTATTTTGAAATTAATTATTAGTTATCAGCCTTAATGAGAATCTAATAGTAAATTATCAATGAAAAAAATTACATTCATTGTTGCTGATTTTTTTTTTTTTTTTTTTGCTTTTTTTCAATGATTTATACAATCATTGCATGAAAAATTACTATAACATTAATGAGAATTTAATGAGAATCATCATTTAGAATAATTGGAATTAAACACACACACAAACTCAAAAGTAAAATGTCTGAATGTAATGAGATATTACAGTAATGAGACTTTTAACTGTCATAAAAAATGTAACAATGCAAAAAACTTTATGTTTCTTAAACATGCTTTATTTTATATGTGCAAAATAAAATTGTTTATTTTTTTTTCTTTCATTATGGGGTAAAATGTGACCTAAACATGTTTACATGAGATTTTCTTGCTGTTTTTTAGGCTTATTTTGTAACAGACAGCATGTAGCATCTTGACTGAGCAGTAGAGCAAAACTCAAAAATGTTCAAAGGTTTTTCTAAAATAGTAAGCAGGCAGCAGTGTGTGTGTGTGTGTGTGTGTGTGTGTGTGTGTGTGTGTGTGTGTGTGTGTGTGTGTGTGTGTGTGTGTGTGTTTTGCAGCTTTGATGCAAGTCCTGTGAGGATGTTTATCATGGCCTACATTCCCTTTGAATGAAGGCAGCAGTCTGGGGAGTTGATGTGTTTCCGTGTCATTATGGCAGTTACTGCCTTCCCACTGCTGTAATACCTCGTCCAGAGAACGAGAGCGGATATTTGAAAACTCACAGTTCGTTAATCTTAAATTAACGTTTTCAATTATGTTCAATCATGAGGCAAAGCGGATGATCACTTCAGGCCACACACACATGTCCTCTGTGACAAATTGCACTGCATGTGCGCTTGAAGTGTAGTTCAAAACTTAAATGTATACAGATAATATAATTTCACTGAAATAAATGGTCACTGAAGTGTCTCTCTCTTATCACATTTCTAAAAAGTGTACTTTGTAATATTGTCAAATTAAAAAAGTTTTATCTTAAACTACTAAAATCGTTGTTTCAATAAATGTATGTCATGTTTTAAAGAAGTACACTTATTTGTATGTTGAATAACATACTAAATCACATGCAGGCACGTGATTATAATTTCAGCTGTACTGTATTATTTAATATTGCATTTAAAGTTAATATATTTTAAGTGTACTAAATTGCAACTTCATTAGTACAAATGTGTAATTACAAGTAAATACATGGCATAAAAGTTTCAATAGAAATGACATTAAAGTACATTTTAGTTTACCACAAATGCTTGTCAGTACATTCAGCAGTACGCTTTAACCATATTTCAAAAACAACAGAAGTAATTATGAAATTACATGTAAAGATGTACTGAAAAATTCATTTAATTACAAATAACATGAGTCCGAAAACATTCAATTTAGTACACACTTAAGTATGTTCTTTAAAGTATAATATTTCTGTAATAAATTCTCATTTAAAAGTGTATTTCTCTTTCCTAAGGGTTGCCATATGTCTCCGAGCCAAAGCATTCATGTGTGAAGTACTTGCTGTAAAACATATTCTCATTTTCTGGCATGCTCACATTTGTGCCATCCAGCGTTTCCATGCCAGTCTCTTGGCATTGCTCTGCCTCAGCATACAGTCCATACGGGAGATTTATAACAAAATACACCAAATCTGTGATATTTGAGCTTACATGTACATTTTACATATACAATTGACCCCTATTTGGACACTTATCGAGTAGGTAAAAATGTAAATATCAAAGAGCAAAACCAAAGAACAACTGAATGAAGGCAATGAAAGGAGGACAAGAAAGAGAGGTGGTTATAAACCACCTGCTCTCTCTCTCTCTCTCTCTCTCTCTCTCTCAGAGTTATGGGAGTTTCTCAGAGCACAAGGGCAGATACAGTAATAGATTGTGTGACTTCACATTACTCTAGAGTCAGCAGTCACAGGGACAGGAAATGACAGCTAATCAAACACACAGTCTCGTTCACTGCACTTCACACTCATGACAGTAATCACACACTGGAGGAGAGCAGAGAGCATTACTCACACATCACACAGCGGGCTTATTATACCTCCTCTGAGAGGCAGCAGTCGGGTCATTCTGTGAAATCGGCCTACCGGTTTAATTAGATGATCAGCTAAATAATGCATTTACCTGTTGATAGACTGCATTGTGCCATCTAGATTAATACTGTATATTTAATGGTTTAATTTAGGGATATAACTATGTATTCGTTAAACGTAACAGGGTGAATGGCAACAGAGTTGAGTTTAACTGGAGACTGCGAGGTTACAAAGCACCTCTTGGGAATTTCATTCTGATAGTTCTGTAAATATCCACTTTTTAATGATCAGTTGTTTTCAGTACAAATCATGGTAACATTTTATGATTGATTCCTACTGACTGAAGTGATAAAGTGATAAATATGAGATTTAGATTTGTGCTGAAAGAATTCTTGAAAGAATAATGATGTCACCATGTCAACGGATTATGTAAAAGTATTTTTTTTCCCCATAATATATATGGTAACGGGGTTCAGTAACCCATGTAGAAGCGTTTTTATTTTTATTTTACATAAAACTCTATTTGCTACTGTTGAAAAGTTTGGGGTCGGTACAAATTTGTTCATGTTTTTGAAAGAAGTCTCTTACCAAGGCTGCATTTATTTGATTTTTTAAAAATAGTCAAACTAGTAAAATTGTGAAATATTACTGCAATTTAAAATAAATATTTTCTATTTGAATATATTTGAAATGTAATCTATTCCTGTGATGCAAATCCGAATTTTCAGCATCATTACTCCAGTTTTCAGTGTCACATTATCCTTCAGAAATTATTTTAATAAGCTGATTTGCTACTCAAGAAACATTTCTGGTTATTATCAATGTTGAAAACAGTTGTGCTGCTTAATATTTTATGAAAACCATGATGCATTTTTTCCAGAAGCCTTTGATTTACAGAAGGTTCAAAACAATAACATTTATTTTAAAATATTTATATTAAAAAAATGTTTTTACTGTCACCTTTGATCAGTTTAATGCATCTTTGCTGAATAAAAGTATTTAATCATTTTAAATGTAATATTACATTTTGAAAGGTAGTGTATATAGACATTAAAAATGACATACTTTCTTTGCATATTTTTTATCATCATTAGCTTATTTGCAAGGAAACGTTGAAAAAACAGGCAAGACATCATCATGAAGAAAGAAAAAAACATTTAAAATAAATTTACTGGATTTATTCATTTATTTATGTGTTTATGTTACCAAAAAAAAGTCAACATTATCTATACATTGTTTAAATTAGTTTTGCATATGTACCTCACTGTTTTGTACAATTTGTAGCATTTACATCCATAATGACATTGCTATATCTTAAGCTTTCAAGCATAAGCACATTTAACCCTCAGTTGACCCTTTTCTTTAAAAAAACAAAGTGGCAAATGAATAAATGATGAGTAATACTGTGTCTGAAACCAGCATCTGTCTGTAAGTCAATGACTAAACCGACTCTTATGACATCTTGAGGAAACTGGTTTCAGACCGGCTAAATGGACATTTATAACTTAATATACTAATTTATAGATCAATTTAATTCATACTGAAGGCAGTATTCTGTGTGAGGGGAGGGTTATCTGTCTTATTCAGCTGAAGGGTCATCTATTCACAGGTTAATTGAATTTCATCTGAGGTCAGATTGTTTTTTCCCCACTGACTGGCTGTAATTTTTCTCTGTTTGACAGTTTCTCGTGCTCTGTTCCTGCAGGCGATGGCTGAGGTGGAGCTGCTCTCCACACCTCATAATATTCAGATCAGCGATGTGACCTGTGACTCGTTCCGGATCACCTGGGAAATGGCCCATGAGGACACGTCCCGAGTGACGCATTACTTCATCGACTTGAGCCGTAAAGAGGGCAGCGAGCACAACCGCTTCAAGCACAGAGTCAGTATCCGCCGTCATTGTGTCATTTAGATCTCGTTCTGCTCCACTGCTCTCTCTGTGATCACACAGGATTAAACACAACCCTGATTTGGTGTCGCACAACGAGTGCCAGTGGAATCTGTGAACTTATTATGAACTTATGACAGGGACAGTCCCTTCAGAACAATCTGGGGTTAAACAGGGACACTGGACATATCTCTGAGGACTGTGTGGGGATCACTGGACAGGACCATTAACTGAGGACTCGGTGTCAAGACATGATTTTCACTGTCAAAAAGACATCTTTCAGTATAAACTCAGAGGTGGAAAGTAACGAATTACATTTACTCGCGTTACTGTAATTGAGTAGCTTTTTTGTGTACTTCTACTTTTTTAAGTGTTTTTTTTAAATCTGTAATTTTACTTACTTAAGTACATTTTGTTTGAAGTATTGTACTTCGCCACATTTTAAAATACATTAAATACCCCTGGAAACTACGTCAGTAAATAATGGGCAGGAGGGCAAACTGCGCGCTAAAATCACAAGAAAGATGCAGACGCACAAAACAGGCGTTAGTGGTGCAGACACGGCTGAAAACGAAAACCCCGTCATATTCTGAAGGTGAACTCGAAGGAAATGAAGGAACCCCTGGCCATATTCATGCTTTATTGTGCAGTGTAAGCTGTGCTCTGCTTCCTAGGGAGACCAAACTAGCAGCTTATCTAAAATCTCGACAAGACATCAACCCTTCGCAAGCATGTAGAGGGCTTTCGTTTGAATTGGTGCATTTGGTGTTTAAACTGTCAAGAGGTTTTGCACAAATTAGTCAAAAACACAGTGTGCGATATCGTCTGCGATAATAAATTGTTGTTTTAATGATGTGCGCGCGCATTTATAGTGCGTTCTTTCACTGTGTGATTCAGTAATGTTGAAAATTTTAGAATGATCACAAAATTGAAGATATAAGGGCAGAAAATGTACATATTTTTATATCATTTCATATAGTAAATCAAAATCACACAAAGAATGCCGTCTTTTCCTCTAAAAACCATCATAATCACACACACACACACACACACACACACACACACACACACACACATATAGTATATATAATATAGTTTTTTTTTTTTTTTTTTTTTACAACAGGATCCTCAGTAAACTAGTTAATTAAAGAGACTTGCGTTTTAGGCACACAATTGCGTTTCATAAGCGCATATATTGCCTGTTTTTGCTCTATTTATACAACAAAAAGAATCCCAAACACAGCCACCAAAGCACTAGTTTTTGCGTCTCTGATTTGACAGTGTTTCGTTCCTGAAGAATCAACAGTTTTAAATGATTCGGTTTCAATCGCAATGACCCCCACTTATTAACAGTGACTTGCTGACACATACTGGCCATTTTAAACATTTAAAGTATCTTTCTTTTTTTTTTTTTAAATAAATAATTTCTTATTTCAAATGAGTATTCAACATTTTATGTCACATGCATTTCTAACAGCAGGGCAGTTATAATGCATTCTTGTCCTGCACTAAAAACAGTGTGTAAATACATCTAAATGCCACTTCCGACTTCTGCCTTTTCCTCTGCATTGAAAAGATGAGTTTGTTTGATATTATTCTAAATAACTGATTCCTTTAATTAAAAACAACTAGTTTGAGATTAATAGGCCTATCCCAGGGGTGTCAAACTCAGTTCGTGGAGGGCCGTAGCCCGTAGTTTAGTTCTAACCCTGCTCCAGCACACATACCATGTAGTTTTCAAATAATATAAATGATTAGATTTAACTGGATCACAAACTGTGCATGACTGTGCCCTCCAGGAACTTGAGACCTCCCTCCCACTGTTAAAATGTAACTAAAGACTTTTAAAAAAAATGTTTTTTTACTTTTTTACTTGAAGATTTTTAGACTGGTACTTTTACTTGTACTGAAGTAAAATTTCATTAATGTAATGGTATTTTACTTGAGTAGAATATTTTTGTACTCTTTCCACCTGATTATTTTTGGAAAATTTGGCAGGTAATCAATTGAATTTTAATTTTTTACAAATTTTAACAACAATTTTAATCAAAGGCCGAAATCAATTCAGTCCAATAAACCCGGTCCAAAACTCAATTTTAACAATCTAAATAAATTGTTAAAACTCAATCAGTCATAAAGTTCAAACAGAACAGTTTTAACATTAATGTTCTCAAACACACACACACACACACACACACACACACACACACATAATAAAAATTATAAATAATTTTATTATGTTTTTTTTTTCTTAAAAATATACTAAAACCACATGCAACAACTATTAAAGAAAAAAAATAACAAATACAAAAACAAAAAAAAAATCATAAAACTGTAAAATGTTAAAATTAATACAACTTAATCTCACATATAACAACTGCATAAAAAAAATTCGTTTTCACAAATTATGAACATCAACTTAAATCTCACATGATAACAATTTTTTTAAACTGCATACAATTTAAAATTTTCACAAATTATGAATATTAGAATTTTTTTTATTTTTTTTTATTTAAATTTTAAACAAAAGAAGTAGAATGTGATGCTTGCAACGTCATGATCATAGGTTTGATTCTTATCAAAAATAACATGCATGAACTATTAAAAATGTATGTCTTCAACACAGTGTATGTTTCTTCGGATAACAGCATTTGCCAAATGCATAAATGTAGCTAAATGTAAATATCCTGAGCTAACAAAAAACATAGTAACATTTTATTTTAAGGACCAATTCTCAATATATGCATATTTCTAGCATACTGGCTATTTATTAGTGAATATTTCTGGCATATTGGCATGCACAGACCTCCAGAGGGGCAGGGGAGAAATGTCATTAAGAGGGCACAATGGAGGTGGTTGGGGGGGTGTCTGGGGGCACCTAGATTGGACCGAAAGGGCATTTTAAATTTGCCGAATAAATTAGTTAAGATGAATTAGTCTTTAATCTGTTTGTATGTTATATTTCTTTAAGCTGAACATCCTCTGCTTTCCTGTCTGTGTAAAGGTTAAATTAAGGACAGACAGAATAAAGCAGACGCTGGAGAGGCAGATGGTAGGATGGGGAGCAGGATGGGGGTGTAGAAGGTGGCTGTAGGTGTGTTGGTTATGAGCACATCTGACAGCTCAGCGCAGGGCAGCCCTTCAGGGCTTCTGTGATGCTCATGTCTCTTCTAATACAGGAGCATGAGAAACTGACCGAAACTGCTGTGAGCGGATAATGACTCACCAGGACATGTTTCCTCCCCAACAAACACATAAACCCCCACCCAATCCCAGGCCAAGCACCCCTTTAAAAGCATGTATAATATTGCTTTGAAAAAACAGTCTAATTTAGTACACTAGTAATTTAGGGCATCATGCATTTTTTTATGTATTAGTAACAAAACACTTTTTTTTTATCAAAAATTATTTTGTCCATGCAATCCCAGGCTAACAATCCTTTTCAAAAATAAAACCAAAAATACATATACATACATACACTTGTAATTTTGACCACCTATTTAATTTTTATAGTTTTTCTTTTTTTTCTTTTTTTTGATGAGTCCTTTCCATTTGCATATGAATATCTGCAGCAGTGTTTTAAAAAGACACACATTCTTTCATATAAAATAATTGTGAAACTTAATTATCAAGTCTAATTTTCTTGAAAGCTGCATTCAAAGCCTGCTTTACTGTAAAATATGAGAAGACACAATAAAAACTTAATTGTCAATTTAGTGTGCTATTGAGAGAATACTGGTGAGATGATCATAACGGAATAAATGTATAACTTCTTTGTGTTTAGTTTTTAAAAATGACATAATGTAGGAGCATTACCAGTATCTCTTTTGCACTTATTGTTTGCCAGAAATAATACAGGCATGAACTGCTGCTAAATGCATCTGAAATTACATCTGATTTTGCCATGGCTCTAATATTGCATTTGCGGGTGAAAGGAAAGGACTTGCTGAGGGGGTTGCTATGGTTACGCCCCTCTGAGCATTTCATAATCGGTTCTGCTTGTCAGAAACTCGAGCCTCCACAACAAGACTAATTAGCTGTGATAGATATGTGAGAGGAAATACGATACGCTTTAGTGAAGTTTGAAAATGTCTTTCACCTTCCAGTCCGAAGAGTCATAACACATAACAGGCGTAAGATTACAGCACTGGATGTTACATACAGATACGGATGCGGATGTTATCTGCTCAGAAATCATATTTTCTCACTGATTAGGCTGCTTATATAAGTATCAATGAATCACAAACTTTATTGCATAATATTATAATGTATAAGTAAATTATAAGGAAAATATTGTAGATTAGAAATCATGACTCTCCACTTTAAAGTAACACACAAATTACTCTTAAATTATAGACAACAATTATCAAATAATAAGCAAATAACCAAGTTCATTGCATTGAGGTCTATGCATTGTCATTTTCTAGATTAAAAATCATTGCTTGTGGTTTTTATTCAGTGAGAGCAGTGTTTCAGCTTTCCTCACCTTGGCAAAGTCTCTGACAAGCTGACACCTCCTAATCCAGGCAAGTGACAGCTCTGCTGACAGGAGGCTAAAGGGTTCCTTCACAATTAAATCCTGACAAGCCTTTTGCAGGTTTTGCACCTTTTCTTCTTTACACTCTTTTTTTTAACCCCAGTGGACTGTTAATCAAGCCAATCATTGTCAAACTACTGAGGCCTTATAATAAGACAATCAAATATCATCTGATGGCTGTAGCTTTCTGCAGTGCAGACTTTTCAGTTTCAATTAGATCTCTCTTCGCTGACCAGATCACACTTTATACCAGACTTAGGGGTAATCTGTAAATCTGTGTTTGGTTGTTGTTCTCTTGAAAGCAAAACACAAGCCCTGTAAGCCAACAATTAACTATAAGCCCCCTCTGGTGTTTGGCGTTTCAGGATGTCCCCACCAAGCTAGTGGCAAAAGCAGGACCTTTGCCGATGGCTGTGAGAGGCCACTGGTTCCTGAGCCCTCGAAAGGAGTACTGTGTCGCTGTGCAGACCGCCATCAGACAGCCGGACGGAGACTATCAGGTGTCTGAATGGAGCCAAGTAGTGGAGTTCTGCACTGGGGGTAAGCAGAGACGGAGTAACAGAGATTGAAATGTGTTTTCACTGTTAAAATACCTCCTCCTAGCTATACAAAGACAACTGACAAAAAGATATTTCTTAGAGTTGATCGCATTAAAAAAGGAGTAAACTCTGTGACTCTGTCAAATCTTAAGCAGCCCAACACAGCAACAGGCTCAACCAATGATGTGAGTTTGGGGGAGGGGCCAGTTTTGTCCAACCAATAAATAAACAGAAGGACTATTTGGGGAAACCTGTCTGGAAATAACCATCAAATTACTCACTACAGCACATAAGTGTCATGAGTATCTTAACTTAATCTTAATGTCACGAATTTGTCACTGAATACTAATGCTAAAAATATTACAAATAAATAGCTTATTTATTGTTGACTCTGTATGTAATGCTCAGATAGAAGACACAACCAATCGTGACACATCTTCCTTTTTCTTGCCTTCAGTGTCATGTTTATTGTCCTAAGTGCTTTATAGGAAGTATTTATGTTTTATGTTTATTAGTAATGGTTTAATAAATGGGTTCTTTTCTGCAGATTATGCCATGGAGCATCTCCAGCAGCTATTAGATAAAGCTCAGGCCGCTTCTGGGAGGATGCTCAGGTTCTCTGTCTTCTACCGCAATCAGAGTCCTGAATATTTCCAGTATGTGAGGTTAGTGTCATCTGTCCTCCTCAGTCTCTCTGCATGCTGCTTTCGACATATATCTTTCCTTGACAGCTCTGAGACTGCAGTGTCTGATTTATCATGAAATCACAATTCCTTTGTATTCCTAAGGCCATAGCAAATTATCCATTGTTGGCGATTACTGTTTGTAATTAATGCCACCCAAGAATAGAAATTTACACAAATGCGGGGATCAAATATAAAAGTTTATAATGTCTGTCAAAAGAGCAAGATGTTCCAGATGGTGTAGTTCTGGCATCTACCAGCAGAGGCTAACAGAGTCATGCTAACTAGACCACATTCAAACTTACATTCAGGTCTGGCTTCATTCTCTAATGGAACGTCCACTTTTCACAATCTAATCACTTCACCATGTGTTTAATAGGCATTCATACTGAAGACATTAACTATAATGTTAATTAGAGTCCTCCAAAAGTGCTTGAGCATTTAAAGCAATGGACAACATTACTACAGCTTACGCTTAGGATAAACATCAACTGGTGTGGACGTTAAAGGAGACATCAGTTGCCCATTTTCAACAAGCTGGTGTGATTCTTTAGGGTTTTCGTGAAATGTCTGTAACATAGTTTGGTTAAAATTCCTCAATGGATGTGTAAAACAACATTTTGTACCTGTTTCGGTGCATGTCTCTTTGAATTATAATGGGCTCTGCTTACCCCGCCCCTCTCCTGTTTTTTTGTGTAGTTGGTGGTGAGTTACCATGGAAAAAAAATGAGTGGTTGTGGGTGGGGCTTCAGCAGTATGACATCATACTGCTCAGAAAATCAAAACAGCTTGATAATTGAGACTAGGTTTTTGGGGGGATTAAAAAAAAGAGTGAATAGATTTTTATCATTGTAGGGTGGTTGTGTTCACACACTGCTGAGACACATTTATATGCAAACCATATAAAAGTGAATTTTGCATCCGATGTTCCCTTTAGTTTAGTTTGCATTACAGTTATTGTTATAGTTATTGTTCTTGGTGTAAATGGTCCTTACAAGGGGTAATATGATGTTGCTAAAAAAACATTATGTTGTTTTTTCTGGTGTAATGTGTTTATGCGGTTTAAGGTTAAAAAAACACATTATTTTCCACATACTGTACATTATTGTTGCTCCTCTATGCCCCGTCTTCTGAAACATGTCGATTTTTAAAAAAGCTCATCGTTCTGAAAAGCAAGGTGTATGCTAATTGGCCAGCTATCCAGTGCATTATGATTGGCCGAATACCTTAAGCGTGTGATGGAAATGTTATGCCCCGTACCATACTATGATGCCGTGTCCCACAAAACCAATAAAACGACGAAACAAAACCAATAAAACCCATTACAAACGAGGCATTTGTTGCATCCAGTGGGGACATAATTATTGATTATAATGACTTATACTGTCTTTTTACGCGTTGTGTTGCGTATCGCGCCACGTAAACATAAAACCATGTCTGTATTTGTGATCGGAGAAACAACAAACAACAAGCCTACTCTACACTACTCAAAACTCACGTTTGAATCATCAGTGGCAAATCCTTTAAATATGAAAACGTACTTACAGGCTGTGAGTCAGAAGCGGCAGACTGTACTTGCAAAGTTGGAACTGCCCAACTTTATAGAAACAGCCTTTGTGCACAGACGGCATTATAGTCTACTCTTCCAGTTTCAGGAAACAGTCCTCTGTAAAATGCACTGCACACATCTGAATATTTGGGTTGGACTGTTCTGGAACAGTGTTGAAAATACAACTTAGCCACTGATTTCTAGTTGTGTCCTCTTTTGGAAGGCCAAACAAAGTAGTTTTGCTTTCACAATGAAACAGAGACTCCACAACATGGCGCCGTCGGCAACAATACTACAGCGAGAATAAAAGTTATGCCCTCTTTCTTTGGGTGAACATTTGGGCAGCGTTATGCAATCTTCCCACATTGTGACGTAGACATGTGGGGGCCTGTTTAAACGAGGCGTTTTAGGAGGGCGCAGACAAGTCTTAACTTTTATAAAGAATATCTCTTAGGGTTTGAGACTTCAGTCTTTGCAACTTTAGGGATCTTATCTATTCACAAACAGCTTGTAACACTCAAAAGAGAAAGGAAAATTTGAAATGGCATCATACGACCCCTTTAAATGAAACCCTGCCTTTCATTTTTTCACATTGATTATTCTACTTTACTCTGAAATACATGACATCAAGGTTTCTTCTGTATTGTGATGTACATTAGCGTGAAAGGGATTATGGGGGAAAAATTTATGGCAGGACTTTGTTTTGTCTATCAGTTGTTGATTGGGCGGAGGAAGATCTGAATGTGAGCTTGCAGTGTATTATAAGAAAAGGGCAGGTTTATGACTATATGATTGGAGAAGTCCAGCATATTGTTTGTCACCAGAGAAGACAGTCATTTCACCAGAAGATCTATGATATTTGGATTTAATATTAGGGGGTGAATTTTTTTTAAACATATGCACAGATGAATTGTCAACAAAAAGATCAGATGCATTTAGAAAATAGAATTTTCATTTCAGACTTTTAAGGAGTCATGAACTGAGAAATCAAAATTCCCTTTAGCTTTTGACATATAAGAAGTCATTGTATCATGAAAACAGTAGGCCCTATTTAAACGATCTAAGCGGATGGTCTAAAGCGCACGGTGCAGGTGCACTCGGGGCATGTCCAAATCCACTTTTGCTAGTTTAACGACAAGAAAATGGTTGGCGCCCAGACGCATGGTCTAAACGGGTTGTCCCTATTCTCTTAATGAGTAATGGGTGTTTTTTGGGCATAACGTCATCTCTCATCCCCTTTAAAAGAGGTTCGCTATTTACATGGCGCAGTGTAATTTTTCATTTTTAAAAATGTTTGTGTGCTGCTGCTCATCCCTGTGTGTGTAATATTCAAAGTGAATATTGTGGCTGAAACTAGCAAAAATACTTCCAGTTGTATGATAGGGCCCAATAAGTTTTAGGACTCAAAACTTTCTGGTTAGTCTAAGAACAGCTTATATTGAGGCCTATCTGCCAAAACAACAGATTGAATGTGCCACTTTATGACATAATAGTGTGGCTAAACCCTACCTCCTCAGAAGAAGATCAACGCCTGCTTCTACATCACTGCGTGTTTATCCCCGCCCACCGATTCTACATCACTGCCTGTTTAGCCCCGCCCACCGATTCTGCCTGTTTAGTCCCGCCCACCAATTTGCGCATGCAGTGTAAACAATGAGAGAAGCAAACGAAGGTCTACACCAAAACCAAAAGATAAAGATGACTCTGAAGACAACAATACACTGCAGTGCTAAGTTGTGGAAAAACATTCTTTGCATTGTCTTCATTCTGATCTCAACATTAGGAAAGAGAAGATGAACTTTATTTGTAATGAAGTTCCAAACTGCGCCAGTAAGAACCTGGTCTTTTATTCACTTAATTTTGCCGTGGATTCCTTTACAAACAAGGCACAATTCGATTCAGGATTTTCAGAAAGACTGACACTTAGAGACCATGCTGTGCTACTATATTGGATCCGACATTAATGTCGCACCACACAAGTGTGAGAAACTGTTTTTATTAGTGGTCACTATTGCTTTGTCTGTTATTGATATGTACTTTTGTTTAACCTAAATCACAGCGGTGTCCATCTATGAAGGATGTAGGCTGTCAAACATACACAACTGTTAGCCAATCATAGCAGTGGGTGTTTACTTCTGAGTCTACAATCCAAACAGAGCGTTCTGATGAAGGAGCTCAAACCAGGACAGAAAATAGCATATTACTTCTAAATTATGTTTTTTGATGTTAAAATCTTGAAAATAATAAAAAGACAGTTCATGACCCCTTTAATCTCAACATTTCTGTTTTATGGTGTTTGAAATGGTAGATTACTGATTATTCTACATCTCTCTATATAGATCAGAGTGTGGAGGTGCAATGCTCCCATCTTTCAAAGACAACAGTGGAAGTCACGGCTCCCCCATTAACGGAAAGCTCCGTGGCGTCTTCCTCAGCTGCAACACAGAGTTTGACACAGGCCTTCCTCCCAAAGATTCCCCATATGGTCCTCTGCGCTTCCAAATTTCTGCCGAATGTCTCCTCAACCCGAGTACAAACCTCTACTTTGCTGACTTCTACTGCATGTACACAGCATACCATTATGTAGTGTTGGTGCTGGCCCCTGCTGGATCGGAGGGGGATAGCTTTTGCAAGAGCCACCTTCCACAACAGGACCTAACAACCAATCGTTTCCTGACATACACGCCCGGAGACGCACCGGTCTTCTGTCACGCCAGTGACGTCATTCTAGAGGTGCTGTACACAGAGCCCTTGCTTCTGGAGCACGGCATCCTGTCTCAGATCAGCGGCCGTCACCAGCTCATGAGCCTTTCCACTGCAAATGCCAAAAAAGACCCGAGCTGTAAGGTGTGCAATATCAGTGTGGGCCGCTGAACTGTGAATGGCAGCTGTCACTGGAAGTGCAACTGGAAGCCAAATCATGAGCACCTCAATGGTCTGGAAAGGGACCCAAAGTTCTAATGAGAATCTGAATAAATATTCACTCTTTATAAAAAGTGGTATTTGGAATTTTTAAATATGCCAAAGGCATTGCACACAAGAGTCAAGAATAAATAATAAGAACATGAAAAATGAATGAGGTCATGATAGTCTGGTTACTAGTCTAGCCACTTGTTATGAAATCCAGCCATATGATCTGTGAGGCAACTATTCAGATCTTAAAGAGACAGTTCACCCAAAAATGTTTCATCATTTACTCACTGTTTTAAAACCTGTATTATACAAAATGGAGGTAAAAGCAGTCCAGGGTCATTTGGGGTATCACCTGTAATAATATTAATGTCTTGAGTCTTTGTGTCTGTAGAAAATGTGAAATTAAGTGTACAGAATGTTTTAACAAATAATAAAACACTTCTGTGAGTTTCTGCATGTTACTTTTGTAGGTTGTCTGTTGATTATATCGAAAAACATGTAATGGATGTATTTCACCTAAGATCAGATTGTATTTCAGTTCACCTCTAAACAAGTTTTAGTTATTGTGATACATAAAATATTGCAAGAAGCTTATTAAATATAGTACTGCATGGGTGTCATGGAGCAAGCCATTCACATCTCTCTCTTTGCTTCAGAGATCCATGTCAAAACAGTGACAGGCCTTGACTTTTCAGTATTTGAGTGCAAGCGAGAATGCCTGCGCTCCAAAACCTTAATGAAGTCTACAAATGTTCCAAAATGGAAATATATGGATAACTGCCTGAAATTGACATTTCCAAATGATATAATGTCACACTGTATTCCACAATGTTAATTTACAGAGCGCATAGCAGTCATTAAATCACTGTTACAGATTCCAAAACCTTTTCAGGAAGTAATATTTGATAACTGGAGGTGGCCAGTGTCTGCATGTAATACATAATCTGATCAAGGCTGATTATGAAAAGGCCACTCATAATCAGACTGAACAAGCACTGATCTCTCTGTCTGTCTGACCGCAGCTGAGAGCAGGATTTATCTGTGCTGGCAGCCTGGCACGTCCTTAAAACTCTCACATGAATGAAATAAATTACAATGCTGGCTCTCAATTTCCGTGCCAGCAGGGATGATTTCCTTATGGCTTCTGCAAAGCATTTTACACAGCAGTGCTATATCCTAGAGGTCAAATGAAAGATTTCAGTTGGTTTTCCACTTAAAATGCAATGTCACAAACCTAATACAAAGAATAAAATCACAATTCTCAGATAAACAACCCATCAAACTACATTAATGACATATTCAGTTTCCAATCAAGGGTTCTCGCGTCAGTCAAAAGCTCCATGTCGGGTACCAATCCTGGGAATTAATAGATTTAAATGGATTATGCTTTGTGTCCAAGACAAAAACGTTCTGGGATTTGAATGAACATCCTTGATCCTAGTTTGTGCCAGGGCTGTATTACTCGAGTCCGGACTTGGACTCGAGTCCGGACTCGAGACATTTTTCTATCGTCTCGGACTTGTCTCGGACTCGGTGGTGTTTGCACTCGGACTTGTCTCGGACTTGGTCATTGGACTCGCTGTCGAGTCCAGCAAAAAAAAAAAAAAAATTCTCCTTCAAAACAGCTGCTGCCATTTGCATGTCGCGACTGAAAACGCATGGAAAACGCTAGGCGCGCCGCTTTCTCCTTTTTTCCAAAGCACTCTGTAGCCTGCGCTCTATGCTTGCGCTCCAGTGGCGTCTGCTGCTGCTGCTAAGAAAACCATCACCCATGCTATCCATGAAGACGCACAAGTTTCAGCAAAAAATAAATGGATTTCCAGCACTAAAAATCCATTGCAATAGCTCTGCTAATAAATTAATTTTAAAAATGGCTATCCTTGTACAGCTATGATCACCTGTTTCTCCATCTTGGCTTAGCTTTCAATTTTGTTATGGAAAGGATGTGCATGACCACTGGCGCACTTGTTGCGTTCTGAAATGTTTAGATGTTTCTAATTTAATTTTCTACCTGTTAGATTGTGTTTTATTTACGTCTACACATAGGTAGCCTAAATTTACCAATAATGAAATACTTATTAATGTTGTACAGTATAGGGGTTGCAAGACTACTGATTTCTACTAGTCGATTTTTTATTTTATTTTAGTTACTCAACTTCTCGTGGTTCATGCTATTGTAAATGAAAACACATTAAATCGTTTTTTTTAATCAATAAACGCTTATTAATTTATAGCCTTATGCAACCAATTACATATGTAAATTTGCAAAACTTTATAATTATGACATTACATATTAAAATTTTCATGTAACAGCCAGTATTTGTAGCAATCACAACATTTTTCGTATCTGCATTCGGATACAACGTCGTACAGTTACTTGACAAGACCGTTATGACTTTTTATCTTTTTTTCATAGGTTATCACTGAAGTAAAAAACAAGTATGTCGTGTTAAAACAAAAATAACTATTAATTTCTAAAATGATATTTATCATGCAAGCAGAGAGATGTCATGACAAACATTTAGTGATCATTTGAACACGACTGAATCCATTCAATGTGCACATTTTCATTACGCAGAACTCTTTAAGCAAGTCTCAATGTTTAGTGAACTTCACTAAACAAATGTGGGTGTGCCGCGCAAACCAGCAAAAGATAAAGATGCAAACATGTAGGACAAGTAGAAAATGTATCCGTATCTACGCTAATTATTATCCTACTCTTGAGAGAGAACTGGTTTGGTTTTTAAGAGACTGAGACCCGCAACGCGGCTGTTTGATTGTTGAGCGCGCTGTGCTTATTCCATTCATTCGTATCATATCGTAGCCTAAGGTTTAAATCATTGCCTTTTAAATATATACAAATAATATAACGTGTATGATGTATTATTATAGGTGATATTACTCCTGCCAAGCTCTGATTTCTGAGAGATGCACAGAGAGGAAACACTAATGCGGTGTTTGATTTGTGCTCTTTTCGCTCATAAAGTTTACATTCATTCACTTCACACTCGTGACTATAGAGGTCTGTGTATACTATTGCGCTGATCACATGACTCAGCTGTTATCTAGCAAACACCGACTGTGCCAGCTTCAGCCGATTCTTCAGGCAGAATTCGTCCGTTATTCGTTTTTGAAGCCATTATCCAGGTATTAGGCTTTAGGCACACGCCTAATTATTACATTACATATTTTATTTTTACATGCAACATAGATAAGGTCATAGAAAGTAACAGCTCCACGCAATATTGTAATCCTAAAATTCACGCACTTGCAAAACTCTTTGTATGCATTATGGTTTATACATGCTCGAGTAGTCGTTTGTTTCCGACAAGCCCTAGTACAGTATTACAAAAATTTCGCTGTATTTATGTGCGCATGCCCAGTAGAGCCAAACGTATCCCTTCTAGCCTTAACTGCGCGCATTGTCATATCCCGAGCTTTGCGTGTGTGTGCTGCGCCAAGGCATCAGTCATTTTAATTTTTGACCACAGACATAATGTCAGCAACAGCAGCATTATAAAGTAAATAAAATGTAATAAAGTACATAAAAAATAATTTGACCCTACAGCTCCAATCTCGGTCCTGGAGGGCCGGTGTCCTTTAGAGTTTAGCTCCAACCCTAATTAAACACACTTGAACCAGCTAATCAAGCTCTTACTAGACACACTAGAAAACATCCAGATAGTGTTAAGGCCAGTTGGACCTAAACTCTGCAGGGCACTGGCCCTCCAGGATTTAGTTTGGAGACCCCTGTCCTACAGAGTTGTTACTTTGCACATGCTTTTGATCATTTACAAATAATAATGTAAAATTATTTTCTTAGAATAGGATGCTGTCTCTCGCATCACATACATTAGTTACGTAAGTGGTCTTGAAGAGGATCCTTTTTTTCTCTCATTTGGACTCGGTCTTGACTTGGACTCGAAACTTTTGGACTTGGACTTGACTTGGACTCGAACCTCTTTGGACTCGGTCTTGACTTGGACTCGAAACTTTTGGACTTGGACTTGACTTGGACTCGACAAAGCTGGACTTGACTACAGCTCTAGTTTGTGCCCCATTTGAAATCATTTTAGCTAGTAACATTTGTCACCCAACTGAATACCACAAATAGAACTCGAAGCATAACTGACCACAGAAACTTTCTTTGAGAGAAAACAGCAATAGATAAATGCAAGAGATAATGAACAGTCATTTGAAGCAATTTCAGTGATCTTTATTTTATGCAATAAAATATTTTCTATAAAAACTTTATTAAATTACCCACAGTATGAAAGTGTTTTATAAACATGTTAAAGTGCTCAAGTTCAAAATAAATAAATGTAAAACTCCATTTTAAAAATAGAAAACATAAATCACATTTTTGATACAATGTCAAAAATATTTTCCACAGCATGCAAGGTTTAATAAACATTTCCACAGTATATGCGAGATATTTACGCACATTTGTCGAGTTGCCAAATATTATTTAAATATATAAGATAGGCTACGTTTGAGTGCTCAGAGAAGCACTCTGTGATCGTGGGACAGCGTTTCAGTCAGTATGTGCTAAACTGGTCAGCAATCAAAGTTCGTAGTTGTAAGTTTGTACAGACGCAGTGTAAACCAGCACATTCAGTCACACACGTGAATGCAGTAGTTGTCGCCGTTATTATTGTCCCACAGAGCAGCACTGAACGCAGCCGGAAAGTAAGAGACGCAGAACTCGATGCGCTCCCGCGGGTCTAACCGCTCTGGGACGCGGATGTTAAACTCAAACACGTCGGTTCCAGGTTCCCCGTAACTCTGATCCAGGTAAGTACACGCCACGTCCTGGTGACTGCGCCAGGTGTCGAAAGTTATACGGATTTGCACCGCTTTCTCAAAGCAGACGTTCTTGACGCGCACGGTGCCGAGGATGGAGCACCTGGTGACGTGACAGCTCTCCAAAACAACCATGTGATCTTGAAGCCGACTCCTGAACGCCTGGAAATCTCTACAAGGCTGCTCGAACCCAAGCCTCAACCGCGAAGCATTATTAACAGTCTCTTTAGCGCAGCTCGGCTTCTTCTTCAGCCGTGGTGTTTTCAGCGGTTCACGCGGGATCTTGTCCTCTTTCTCGGAGAACAGGCGCACCGTGATGAGCGAAAGTCCTTTGGCGTCCGCAAACGCGACGCGTTTTTCCCTGCGGCTGCTTTTCTTGGCTGTGTGGAGGCCTGTGGAAGGGGAGTGTCTGTACTCGAACACCGGCTGATGGGCGAGGCAGGGCCGCAGGGGTTTGGGCGAAGACACGGCGAGCAGGTGGTTGATGTTTGGTGATCCTCTGCACCTGAAGCCCACGGTCATGTCCACAGACCTCACGGACACCGGCGGGCCAAACCTCGACATCACACTGCAGGGGCAGAAACACCACAAAATGATGACTTGCATGCTTTTTACTTTATAGTCTCATTTTACAGGGTCCCAACACTTTTTAACCAATGAATGTGTGTTTTCAGCCCTGTTTGCACGCACTCACAAACAATGACTTCAAGTTGAAGAAACATTTTTTATATTTATACTAAAAATAAATATTGAATAAATAAACACTAATTACAAAAAAATCACTTTTCATTACTTATTGAGGCCTGGAAACCACACTTTTTGAAATTCCTCCAGTATTTTCTTTTTTTTTTTTTTTTTCTTTTTTTTTTTTTTGTGACTGTGGAAACCCTGGCTTTAGTAGGTTATCTTATTCAGACAATAAACTTACTTTGCACAAGTCATCTTCAGCATGTAATAGTGAAATCGTCCTGCAGAATTATTATTTCCTTTCCTCCCAAAGTGGTCGCACACTTTAAATGCTGATGCTGTAAAAACAGACATAAGTGGTTTTAACAATTTCAAGTTATTTAATCAATATATATTTTTTTAATAAAACATGAGGAAAAAACAAATCTTACTGTGCTTTCATTTAATCATTGGATTATCCTATGAAATCTTTTTTTTTAATATTTTTTGTTTAGTTTTTTGTATTGTAGGACATAAGTTTGAGATGCCTCGGTCTACCTGCTCAGCTGAGCTTCAGGAAGCATTGTGTGAAAGCTTGCGTCACTTCGTCTTTTATAGTAGCTTGATCCCTCCTCCAAACTCAAGCCAATGAGCTTTTCAAAGACCGGATAAGACTTAACCAGCTATTTATGACCTGATCTGTGGGCTAAAGAGTAGGAGACTAAATCCTAGGGAAAATATATGGATGCTTGACAAATATCAGGAACATGAATTTTAAAAAATCATTAAGATTTTAGGTTATCATTCATATCAATGTTTAGGGAAAACAGCTATATTGAAGGTCTTGTGTCTTTTTTCTTTAATTTTTAAATTATTTAATTATATTATTATTATTATTATTATTATTTCTTAATTTATGTTTTATTTTATATCTATATTTTTTTCTGCAGGTGACTTAAATAGTCCTTCAGAGTGACAAATGAATTCTTCAAGTTATAAATACGCCATGTGCTCTCAACTAATGTAAGTAAAAACTGCATCTTTAAACACTGTGTAGACTTTCAGCATATTATACAGCAAACCTTCACTGTTTGAAATTTCATTTATAGCCTAAAGGAATAAAGTGAAGTTTATTTAGCAAGTAAATTACTCTTACAGGGAATATCTGACAAATGAGCAAGAAAAAAAATCTGCACAAATGCATTGATTATTTATTTATTTATTTACAAAAAAGAGCTTCGTGAAAAATTTCCAACAAATCTGGAAAAACAGTGATGATATTTCTATTGTGATTTATGTAAATGTCATGAAATTAATGTAATTATGCCTTAGGACAATCAGGAAATGCATGAAAACTCGAGGCCATCTACCCATAAAACAACCCAGTGAGCATGATTTTAAACCTCATTAGGCTTTCATTCTTCATGATTGAGCTTCTTTTACAAAGAGAGACAGAGCAAGAGAGAAAATTACCATATAGCTGCCATATCAGACCTGTAGTTAGGCACGTAGCGCACATAAATGTGGTTTGAACCCTTGCCAGTCATTGCCTCAAAAACAGAAATGCCAAACTGACTCAATGACGGTTTGCTTAACCAATTCTAGCTATAAGCAAAAATAACTTGGTAATGGTAAGCAGTGCAAATGACATTCATGGCCAAATATATGGGCACGAATGCATACTAAAGAAGCCAGTCTGGGCCTAAACATTGCAATATTTCACATGGAAGAGTCTACTAAATATAGTAGTGTTGCAGTGTAAAATCACATTGACATGATCAGACATGAAGATTCTTGGGGTGTTTTGGGGGAAAGCATCAAACTAAAACTAACATCACAGAGTTAAGATGAGGTACAAGTCTGGATGTGACATCTCTTAGTTGTTTTTTTTTTAGGCTGAAAATGCATGATAATCAAATTGACAGAAATGCACTGCTGTGCGGTTCTTTGAAACGCTGCCTCGGTCGACTGCTTCCTGCTGCGATGACTTCATGCAGATCTGTGGGTGTCAAAATATCTAAGATCAGTGTTTCCAAAGCCTTTTTTGTCTCATGCACTGTCACAAAACCATCAGCGAGGCTCAAGAAACCCTAAATCATCACCAAACCTGAAATGTGCTTGTATTAATTCATAATGGATATCATTTAGCATCATCAGAAACACCATTATAATACTCATTATTGCAATGATTCACTTTTGAACTTGAAACTGTAGCAAAGAATCTCATTTCATAACTGCCTTTAGTTTGCTAGCAAACTTCCATTGTATTTTTTGGAACAGCATAAGCAGTGTTTTATATGTCTGTAATGCAAGTTTACAGATGTCTTGTTTGTATTCCTGATTATTGGGTGATGTGTGCACTTCCAGTGCCTCAAAACAAAAGACTATTCATTCCAGTATTTGTATAATGCATTAGCCAATAGCTGGATTCTGACCTAGTTTACGAAAACAGATGAACAGTTCTGTGTAATTTCTGCCAGATCTGATGATGGATGGCGTGGGCTTCCTGTCACTCTAGGGTTAAAGGAAGTCACTGTGAAATCGGAAGCTGTGACAGGGGTTAATAAGCTAGCTTGAGTTTACAAAAAACCCACATTACCAAGAACTATGTTAATTGACGTCAACAAACTCTGGGTGTGGTTGTCTGACCAAAAGTAGCTGATAAAAATATAACAGCAATTCTGTTATATTTTTGAGGGGATATTTCACCCAAAAATGTACATCTTGTCATCATTTAGATGTTGTTCCAAACCAGTATGAAAGGTGTGGGGTTTTTTTGTCTTGTTTTGTTTTTCAATACAATGAAAGTCAGTGGGGTCCAATATTATCTTGTTCTGGACCGCATTGACTTTCATTATATTTTCAAATTTTTATACAGATTTGGAGCGACTGTAAATGATGACAGAATTTAAATGCTTGAACTATGCCCTCAAAGGACATTTAATAATAAATTGGCAAGCGTATCTATTACTTTCATTGTATGAACAAAAAGAGTTCACATTCTTTAAAATATCTTCCTTTGTGTTCCACAGAAGAAAATTATACAGGTTTGGAAAGACATGAGGGTGAGTAAATGATGACAACATTTTTTTGGGGAAATAGTAATATAAATACATTAAATACAATATGAACGTGATATTTGTATTAATCCAGTGATAAAGATATGTTTTGTCCTGCACAACAAAACTAACTGTGTATATATAGTGACTTATAGGGATAGTTCACCCAAAAATAGGAATATCCTCTTATTTTACTCAACCTCAGGCCATCCAAGATGTATAGGTGACTTTTTTCTTCTGTAGAACAGAATTTTATTTATTTATTTTAAGCTAAAAACTGTGGTGCTTTGTGATTCATGAAATGCAAGTCAGTGCCTACCAAAAAAAAAAAAAAAAAAAAAAAGGTCAAAAGAAGTGTATCAGGCAACACAAAATTAATATCTATGGTTTATCTTATGAAGCGAACAGATCAGTCTGTGCAAGAAACTGAACATTATTTATGAATCCATAGCCTCAGGCAAACAGTGATGTTTCACGAGAATTATTCCTCCAGCAGTCACTGAACTGAGGAAACAGTTCACACCCGGACCAAAGACCGATGAGGCGGTGATATGTGCAAACGTGAATGAAGAGGCAGAATTAAACACTTAATGGTTCCTTAGTGTTTATTCACATAATATGCTTTAGACATGTAACTCCTCTGCATTTCACATCATTATCGTGTTTTAATAATATTGTGTATATGTTACATCATTGTGTGATTACATAAACACAGTGGTGAATTTCTGAAAGAACCAGTTTGCGGTAAAGAATCAGATTTCCCCGTTGCCTGAGGGTATGGATTACAAGTAGCATGTTGTAAATGTAATGTTCAGTTTCTTGCACGGACTGATCGTTTCACTTCATAAGACCTCAATATATTGTCAGGAGCAATTAGGATTGCTTTTGTGTTGCCTGATTAGTTTTTTGACTCAGTAGTCATTGACTTGCTCTTTATGAATCAGTAAGATCCAGTTTCAGTTAAAAACTTTAACTTTACTGTTCTGCCGAAGAAAAATAATCTGAATCTTGGATGGCCTGAGGATGAGTAATTTAACAGCAATTTTTCATTTTAAGGTGAACTGTCCCTTTAAGATGCATTCACATTTACTGCTGCTCAACAAACGTTCGAAGGCAAAATCCAGTCAGTATGAATCCATAATTTTGGGAGTCAAATCATGAAGAAAACAGTCATTCATGTTCAAGTAGGCCTCTTGAATTCTTCACGCTGACCAACAGAAATCGGCTTGTTTGTGACTTTTGTGTGAGCTGTGCTTCATACATTTCATACAATAGACAGTTTTTTCCTCTGTGAAATTGTGCTGAAATATCACTAATGTGTCTGCGGTTTTACTCATCGTGTTACTCTTTACCAGTTACAACCAGTTTACGTCGCATTAAGGGGCGTTGACCGTATGATTTACACATGCTTCAGTATTAGCTGGCTACATTTCCATGATTCAAATGTTAATCTTGATGTGAATCATGATTCTAGATGAGATTTCCACCTGTGTTCCACCACATTTCACAACACTGAAATTACAATAAAACACTTCTACTGCTAGTTCAAGCCTGTAGGCAGAGGTTTCGGCATGTGAAGCCACCACAGGTGTATAATTCACATAAACACTGAGGAATGATCACATACAGTGCACAACACTGGAGGAGTGGTAAGAGTGTCAGCACAGGATATGGAGCAATAGGTGTATTTCTCAGGGTGGAATAAGAAAGGGCAAAGCGTGAGATCAGGCAATGTTATCTTCTGCAGAGTCAGGTCACAAAGGTGAACGCAGGGCATAGTGGCTTTTATTTACCTCGAACATTAGAGCGATGTGTGGTTTCATGAGAATTCAGCTGAAATCACCACTTGCTGATTTAAATAATACTGAATGAATAATATTGGACCCACTAAAATCAGGGCATTTTAACCCCATAACACCTGATATATAAATCTATAATTTTTTAAATGGAATGGTTTATTGAAACTTTGGACAAAGTATATAAACATCTAAAAAAGTATAAAGTTGCATATATGTTTTATGTTTTGTATCATATTTGATAAATCAGGCTTTTATGGCCCTTATAATATTATATAAGAGAAAATGGAACTCATTATGAAATTCATAATTATGGGGCGGTTTTCCACTTTTTTGCACAGACCCAAACCATAACATAAAATACAATAAAATATAAAATGAAAGTGCAATAAAAATGCAAAGATGACTGAGATATGAACAAATAAATTTTATAATCAAGTACATCAAAGTTGCTTCAGTTCAATAAGTGTTCACCTTACTAATAATATAAAAGTTATTCTTATGTATAATTTATAAGAATTTCACAGCAAAAAGCCGTGAATCACAGGCTGAAGGGGGATTTTTTTTTTTTTTTTTTTTTTTACAATTACAGGTCTTAAAGTATGAATTGTTATTCAGACGAAATAAGGCATGTAATAGATTGGGTACAATAGGTATTTCTGCAAAGTTTTATCATGTCTTATCACAGAAATTGATGCATCAAACATGACATAATAACCTTTATCTAGTTATTAAAAATTCAATTAGACAAATTCTGCTTTAGTCATCCTGAAATTGAACTTTTAAAGTGTGTTTCAAAGTACTTATAAATGCACTCAGAATAGAATGATAGAATTTTGATTTCGAAACACAAAAACTGGTGACTCCTATAATAAAATACAAGATACCCATCGCTGAAGTATGTCACTATAAATGTGTTTTTCAGAAACTGAGGATCAAAATTATTTTAAGTTGTAATTGACATTATGCCATAAATCCTGTTGACAGACTTACAGAGTCAGATCATTCTAGCAGCAAGCTATAATATACAACAAAACAGCATGCAGCAAACAACACAAAAAACATGGTGGCCCAGTATAGAAACATAAATAATGCAATTTTATTCTAACACACCAGCAAAACCCCAATGACCATTTAAACGACCGCATACATCCAAACCAGCAACTTCCCATTTACAGAGAAAACCACAGCTTCCGCTTCAGAGCAAGCGTGTCAGGTTCACCAGTTTCTGATCAGACTGCAATAACTGAGCTGTCAATTAGTGATGAAATATTGCAGGGAGGTTGCAATAACCCAAGACAATCCAAACAACCAGAATACACAGAAGAATGTTTGTTCTTATAGATTACTTTCAAAGTCAACAATAACAATCTATACTGCTTTCATGTCAGTTTCATGATGAGAATGAGCCATTTTAAAATAGAAATGCTTTTAGATTCAGAGATGCAGACATGCTCAGGGTCCAGACTGGATCTGTAATGAAGCTGGGATACTATGTTTCAGGCGGATGGGTGTTCAAGCATGTAAGGGTGCTCCTCTGTGGCGTCTTCATTCCGTTCCTGAGGCTCTGCAGGTTTAAATGAGTTGCACTGCACCGCTGGCCACTAGAGGTGCTATAGTACGGTAACGCATCAGGTGCTGCGAACCTTTGTCCAAGTCCACAACATACTCCCTGAGAGAGACAACAGCAAAGATGTCTAAATAAATACTGTTTATAAACTCACTTTGCTATATCATCTCAGCCAGCTGATTAAAATGAAAACAAATGCTGTCTACTATAGGACATTGTGCATTTTGATAAGAAAATCCATGGCATTTTATTAATTTAAATTCATTTTTGTGTTTGGTTATGAGGCAGCAAGCTCTGTTCCAAAAACTAGAGAGCATCTTTGCTGTCTCCTGCCCACAAGCCACTGCCCTCTGACACCAACCAGATTAGTGATCATCCAGTATGGGATTTTCAGCGTGTGACTGCTGAATGAAAAGGATGGTGTTCTTACCTCTGCTCGTCCGTCTCAGGCTCCACCAGGATATTCTCCTGCCTCTCTTTCACTCTCAGGAACACAAACGAGTCCAGACACGGCTCAGGAACTCACACAAACACACACATCCACCAATTAATCAACCAATCACTGCCACCTGATAAAACCTCATTCTCATTTGTAAGTCGCTTTGGATAAAAGCGTCTGCTAAATGATTAAATGTAAATGTAAATAAAACCACCATCTGGCTCAAAGCATCTGGAATCAAAAAATTAAATAAATAAATGACTAATATTACAAATACAGCTCCTGCTATCAACTAATAGTGAAATTGGTGATTACAGCATTCCATTCAGGTCTAGTCTGAAAAATGCAAGATGTTTTAACATTTCTGAAACCCTCTTATGCTCACCAAGGCTGTATTTATTTTTAAAAATACAGTAAAACAGTATTAGAATTTAAATCATTTTCTATTGTAATATACTTTAAAATGTAATTTATTCCTGTGATGTAGAGCTGAATTTTCAGCATCATTACTCTAGTCTTCAGAGTCACATGATCCTTCAGAAATCATTTGGATATGCTAATTTGCTATTCAAGAATTTTTTATTATTATTATTATTATTATTATCCATTCTAAAAACACTTGTGCTGCTTAATATTTTCGTGGAAACTGATACATTTCTTCCAGCATTCTATGACGAATATACAGTTCAAAAGATCAGCATTTATTTGAAATAGAAACTTTGGTAGGAATTTCAAAGTCCTTATGTTTACTTTTAATCAATTTAATGCAATCTTGCTCTATAAATTCTTTTAAACAAACAAACTTATTGACTGCAAACTTTTGAACAGTACTCTAAATGCTTTTCTGATCTATTTTTTTATATAAATGCAGTACACATTTGTACCTTACTTACCACTATAGGGTCCATAATACCTTGAAGGTACTGCCCCAGAGAGAGCTTTTGTACCTTTATTTGTTATGTGTTCACTGCCAATGTAATTCAAGTTATTTACTGTAAATTCCCGCTATCCAAATTAATGGATTTCTGTGAAGTTGTGTTGGTTAATTCTTAAAAAACAATGAAACGTTTCTCACCGGCCTTCAGCATGTCAATGCTCTGCAGGTTTGGGGGCATGTGTTTTAGAGCCACATTTCGGAGATACACCTCTGTGTTGGCCAGAAACCTGAACACACAACATATAATGTTTAGAGACCACACACATCACTTTGTGAATTATGTGAATTAGATGACTAACAGACAGTGCCAAATAACACTCAACGTTCTGCCCAAAACAGTCATTCTCAAAGAAATGAAGAGAACGTTCTGGCTCTGTTTGCACTTTACCACACCGTCTGTCTATCGGCTGACACGGACAACAGAGAGCATTCAGAATGAACTCACTCTTTAGCGAAGGCAAACTCTTCAGGAGAGAGAAATGAAGGATCTCCATCAGCCCGTGACTTTTCTTTCTCCAAAACATGAGGGAAAAACCTCTCTATCTGCAGATGAGACAACAACCATAAATGTATAAACAAGTACCTACAGTGCAGTTTACCTTTGCTTCATCTTAAAATCTTAAATACATCTTAAAGGGATACTCCACCCCAAAATGAAAATTGTGTCATTAATCACTTACCCCCATGTCGTTCCAAACCCGTAAAAGCTTCGTTCGTCTTCAGAACACAATTAAAGATATTTTGGATGAAAACCGGGAGGCCTTGTGACTGTCCCATAGACTGCCAAATAAATAACAGTGTCAAGGTCCATAAAAGGTATGAAAGTCGTCTTCAGAATACTCCATCTGCCATCAGACGTGCAATCTGGATTATATGAAGCGACAGGAACACTTTTTGTAAGCGAAGAAAACAAAAATAATGATTTTATTCAACAATTCCTTTGTCAACGGTCTTCTCTGCGTCTCTCCATATCACTGTATGCTCTTCTGTGTCATCCGTGCCACAAGTCACAAGCCTCCCGGTTTTCATCCAAAATATCTTAAATTGTGTTCCAAAGACAAACAGAGCTTTTACGGGTTTGGTAAAAAGCTGTCTGTGTAATACGTGTAGTTTAAGTCAATAAAATGACTGTGGAGTCATGTTCAGGATACCTTCTGCAGTCTTGAGCGCAGGTAGCTGCTCAGAACGAAGCGGATGCGATCGATCTCCATGCGATGCACACTGGCCTTCACATCACCTTTCCTCACCCGCTGCAGATTTTCCTCCTGCACACAAACATAAATGACTCATTGATAAGGAATTTAATGCTATATTTCATCCAGAATCTTTTTTAATAACATTTAAACATTTTAAGCATTTTTTTTTTTGATTTTCAAAATTCTAAAATTAAAATTATACATTTTTTTAATTCTTGCATAATAATTTTTTACACATGCTGCTAAATGTTTTCATGTTTCTTATTTTAACTTGAAAACCTAATACTGACCACACACAGCTGAATTTTTTAATTACATATGTTTATGATTTCTATATGTTTTTCCAATCTGTTCTTTAATATAAATGCTGAGGTGGACATCAAGATTTTTAAAAAATAAATAAACTCATAAATAAACATACCATGTGTGTGAGCTGCTCCATCACACACTCCACCAACTCTGACTTGTTCTCCATCAGTTCTGGAGAAAACTTCTCATTGAGCCAAGCCTGAAACACAAGAGATTGACTGAGACGCATTCAAAAACACTGCTCCTTGAAAACATGTGCAATAAGACTCATATTACAGACTCTATCTAATGCATGCATTTATTTTTCCAATTAATTACTCCCAAAAAGTACAGCATTTTTTACATACTAATGATTTTTTAGCAAAAGTTTGAGCTTAAAAACATACATTTGACTGAATTTCAATGCTTCTAATCAGTTTTGGACTTAGTTTTACACAGATGAGTCTACATATGAATTTCTTTCATTACATTCTACATGCTTCAGATTCTCCATCAAACAAATGTCCAGCATACAAGTGAACTCATTCAATACTGTTTAAAATAATCACAGGATGCAGCTCATATAATAGACATATAATAGCGAAAGTTTGGAAACACTATGACTTTTAAATGTTTTAATCAAGTCTATTCTGCTCTCCAAGGCTCACATTTGTGAGCTCAAAAACACAGTAAAAACAGTAATATTGTGAAACAGTTTTACAATTTCAAATTTCTAGTTGAATATATTTTAAAATACATATTTTTTCTGATTAAAGCTGAATTTTCAGCATCATTACTCCAGTCTTCAGTGTCACATGATCTTCAGAGATCATTCTAATATTCTGATTTGCTGCTCAAGAATATTTGTTTATTATCAATTACTGAAATCACTCAATATTTATGCAGAAACCATGAAACACTATCATTCAAATGTTTGGGGTATGTGTGTGTGTTTAATAGAAAATAATGCTTTTATTCAGCAAATATGCATTAAACTGATCAAAACTGACAGCAAAACATTTATAGTGTTACGAAAGATTGTATTTCACATAAATGTTGTTCTTTTGAACTTTCCATTCATCAAAAAATCAAACAGTTTCCACAAAATACTAACCAGCAAAAACAGTTTTAACATAAATAATAAGAAGAGCCACAATTAATAACTGAGCACCAATAATAAACAAACATCAAATCAGCATCTGAATGATCGTGTGACTCTGAAGACTGGAGTAATGATGCTGGAAATTCAGATTTGATCACAGAAATAAATGACATTTTATACATTTAAACAAAAAAACAATTACTTCAAATTATACTAATATTTCTCAATATAATATGCAAATAAATGCAGCCTTGCTGAACAGAAGAGACTTCTTTCAAACACATTACAAATCTTACTGTACTTTCATCTTAACATTTACATTGATGCATTTAGCAGACGCTTTTATCCAAAGCGACTTACAGTGCATTTAGGCTATACTTTATTTATTTATTTATTTATTACCAGTATGTGTTCCCTGGGGATTGAACCCACGACCTTCTGCGTGGGTCTTAAAGTAACTGTCAAATCTTAGCTTTTATGAAAACACGCCGCACTGTCAGCATGCAGTGTTGATTTCAGTGATTTCAGTGTGATTGTTGATTTGAGCAGCCGTTAGATGTAGTCTGACCTGCTCCAGTCTGGCGATGAGCTCCGCGGGGGTCATCGTCACTTCCTCCCGGCTCTCCTCTCCTCCGCTGAGATCACTGTCCGACACTCCTTCTGCCATCCTGACACCCTGCAGCCGCTTCAGACAGACACCGCTCTTCGAGTATCAGCGCAGCACCAAACTTCACAAGACACGCGGAATCAATCCCGAGCTCTGCGCTGTTTACATTCGCGCACGCGACCACCGCGGAACCTTCAGACGGAGACTTTCGCGCCAAAACAACAACAACAACGTGACGCCGCGATGACGTCAGCGTGTCCTCAAGCCGGTTAGAGTCGCGCGAGTCTGCGCAATGCGCGCCAAAACAAAAGATGAGGTGTTTTAATTAAAAATGTATTATTATTATTATTATTATTATTATTATTATTATTATTATTATTATTATTACTATTATTATTATTATTATAAACAAATGTAACAGAATGACAGTATAAAATATGCCAGGGAGCAAGACAATAATGTAATGAAACAGTTTTCATAGCTTTCTTATTAGAAGAGTCAGAAATCAAACACTTTTTTTTTTTAAGTTTTAAATCACATTTTTTTAATGAGTTTTAAATCTTCAAGATTTAAAAAATTCTAAAATTCTAAAGAAAGGCTTACGATTACAAAATTGACATTTATGTATAAAATATTTAGCCAGGAACAAAATAAGGTTGAATAAATAAAAAACACCGTTAACTCTCGTGTGTAACGTTAGCTATATCCACAACATTTCCTTATTTCAAAAAAAAAAAAAAAAAAAAAAAAAAAAAAAAAAAAAAAAAAAAAAAAAAAACTTAGTATATTAACAATACAATAAAAATAAAAAAAATCACAAAAGGAGCAAGTTACATCAAAGTCATCAGAGATAAACCTTTGTAGAAAACACTTTGTGTTTTAAAAAAGATGAGATGAGATGCGTGTTTTCTAGCGATATATCTATATATTCAATAATACAATTTTAATATATAATTTTAGTTCCCAATCGAAATAGAAAATTCAGATGTTGTGGAATTTTTGTTTTTGTACATTTTAGACATTGTTTAATACTGTCTCCACAAGACTGTAGCCCAAGATTAGATTTTTGCTGATTGCTTATGTTGTTTTCTAAATTAAAATTAAAATAATAATTAAAAAAACTTTATACTAAAACTTAATATTATACATATATAAAAAACGTTTTATTGATAATAGTAATACTTTTGCTGAATGGACACATTTTGACACATTTTCATTCGTCCAGACCGCTAGATGTCAGCATTGAGCTTCATATGAGGCGCGCAGCAGCAGCGGCGCATGCGCAGTGTCTCGCTCAGACCGGCGCCGCGCGTGTTTTGAGATCAGCGGCTCGCGCTGTTGATGTTGTTTACAGTCTTACAGTCTCAGGGGACTGGCTTCTCGAGGTAACTTACTTACTGCTCGATCAAAGGCTTTATTTTGTGTGCGTGTTTGGACGGTTAGCGCTGGAAAATACAGCTTGGGTCGAAGTGTTATCGCCTGTTTGAGGAGCACTTGCAGGAAATAGTTTGTTGCACACTAACAGTAATGGCATGGAAAAATAGATTTGCCTTTCATGCCAATTTCTGCCACATAAGCCAAAAATGACTAAGTACATCGTAATTGTGTTAATAATTACAAAATAGCATTCAAGAGATAAAAGTCGAGTCATAATTAAATCGAGTCATAATTATGATAACTCGAAATTATGACCAAAAAGTGTATCTTTTTATTATACTTATGAGGTCTTGTATCATAACTGTAAAATATAGACCAATAATTATAACAAAAGCATAATTAATTTGGCATTGAAATAACAAGGCATAATTATAAAAACTCAAATTATGATCAAAAAGTTATTTTTTGTTGTTGTTAAATTTATGACATCTCATGTCATAACTGTGACTTTCTCAGAAGTTTTACTTTTTGTCGTAATTTTTACTTGTGTCATGCTCATAATTATATCTTAGTATGTCATAATTTCAATTTATTTCATAATAATTGTTTTTTTTTCCCCTTAAGAGGCTGAAACGGGCTTCCAGTAGTACCTTTAAGTAGTTCAAGACAAATGATTTGCAAAAAAAATGTGGAGAACAACAGAAATAAAATGCTTGTGAACATTAATACGCCTTGCAAACGTGGTCTGTAATATTATTAATTTATAAACTTGTGTTCAGGCATCCCTACAGATGATGAGCAGGCCACCGGTCTGGAGTAGATCGTGTTAGAGGCATCCAAGAAAGGAACTTGTACTGTGTGCTATTGTACTGTTGTGGCTTCTTGTGAAATAAAGAGTGCTGTGTGAGCAAACAATGCTGTCTTCTTCACTAGGATCCATACAGCATCTTAAAACCGCAGGAGTATGCAGGCTCCAAACACGATTTGACATAAGAGCCCCTTAACAAGAACCCTCTTATTGTCTCCTCTGTAACCAACGAGAGGATTGCTGGTTGTGTTTGTAAGTGATAGTATAATTTAACCATCATTTTGATATCAGTTAAATTGTGTAGTCATACCAGTTCTATGTGTTTCTTATCAGTATGAGCCATCGTGACAACATAGTGATCTTTGGTCAAACCCATTAACCTCTGTGTCTGTTTTATGAAGATGAAGAGGACAAAACTGCAGTGGTTTGGTTTTGGTTACATCAGGGTGAGGCCCAGCGCTGCCCATGCTGTGGCTCTAACTACAAACTTGTTCCACACGAGTTACCCCACTGAAATATACACTTCACCGCAGAGGCAGCCTGGACACTCCCATACTGACTCAGACACCATAGATACTCTTATAATGCACAGTCCCCTTGGATGTTCCCTGTTCTGAAGAGTAGAATTGCACTTTATAGTGGCCTAGTTAATTGTTTCTCATTGGTTGCTTCACGAAAGCAGACTTAACATAAAGAAAACAGGCTTGCTTCAAATCTCGGCAGTGTTTTCCTAATTGTGAATGTTGGTTTCATTATTTTTAGAAGAGTCGTTTACATGCCCTGTTGTTTGCTGTGCAGTATCAGCTGCTTAAACACATTCCTGATTTTCCTTACAAATGCAATGCATTCCTTGCCCTGTTACATAAATGAGCTGTTACTTTTGCACATTCTTGCAAATGAGATAATGTCTACAGGCACTGTATTTGATTTTTTTCAATGTTTAGACAAAGATTGTACACTCCCAGTTATGTGGGACTTACTGTGAAAGTCTTGAGACTGTATGCTCTCTTTGTGGAACTATTCTTTAAAATAAATTTAGTGTTTCAACATGTGTGATGTGTCTTGTGTGCATCTCATTGCTAGAATCTTTGCAGCTGATTCACAGGAAGTGTCTTGAAGACCTGACATGATCTTGTAAAATTTATTTTATACAAAAGTATATTTTCAGTTTGCAATGTACAACTTTACATTACAGACATTTTTTTTACATTATTGGTGTGTTTTCAAACACATTGATCTTGTTGAGGGTCTTGAGACTGTGATATAAATGTAAAAAAAAAATTAAAAAATTAAAAACAATTTCTAGGATGTACCCTTATGTGAATATTCCTATCTGAGCCAGACCAACCCTGGAGATTATTTATCAAGATATACAAGAAACTTGATTATTCACATTGGACTCTGAATTGTACCACAAAGTAATTGGTATTCATACGAAGAATGGCATTAAAAAGATTATTTATACCTATTCCACATCAACTAGGAGGCTATTCTCTTTTGCAGATATAGATACACTGATGAACATATCAACATGTAACATTTACATTTGCAGATGCTTTTATCCAAAGTGATTTACAGTGCATTCACTGCTACATTTTATCAGTATTGTGTATACACTGGGCATTGATTCCAAAACCTTGCAGTTGCAAGTTTCATGCTCTACCAGCTGAGCTACAGGACCGTGTATGAAACTCCTAAAGGTAGCATTAGTTTTTAAAATCAACATGAAACAAATCGCAACCCATTGTACTTCATGTAAAACCATCCTGAAAGTTGATCAAGAAAACTGCCTTGATCCTTCAGTATCTGAGTTTTTTAGTAACATGTGAAGGAGTCTGTATTGAGAAAGTAAACTCATCCATTTTGGTTTCATGTTGACCTATAGATCTGAAGGACCAGTCGTTTCAGAATCATTCAGTATGGCTGCAGGCCTGCCATGCTGTACCCAGCGGGTGGATGCCAGATGGATAATGGGTAAGGGTAGGAGGACAAAGCAGTCTCGTAAGACCCAGGAAAGGGGGTGCCCACTGGAGGGCAATGCATAGAGTGGGTCTGAGCAGGAGGTATTGTTAGATGGGTTGGAAGAAGGACATGTTGAAGAGGTAGAGCCTTCAACTGTTCGGTTAAGTCTGCCCGAGCTCTTGGCAGGTAGGGCATTGTTACACCGGCATGAGGGTGGTAGAAGAACTGCTGGGTAGGCAGAGGCTTGGGCAACTCTGTCTTTGCTTTATCTTTCCTGTCGATAAGGCGGAGTGGAGAGCCCACTTGTGTCTTCTTCAAGTAGGCTTCATCGGTGATGGGCCTCTTTAGGAGGTGCTGGTGGTAGGACATGTGTGGTTTAAAAGTGGGCTGTAGTGACACAGGTCTACAAGGATCTCGTGGTAAGACCTTGGAGAAGCTGGAGGCATGAGGGACCCAGCAGGGTTTGGTGTATGCAGGCGAAGGCATCCTGTAGGATGTAAGTCTGGTGCTGGATTTACCATCCAAGGTCCACGGCGAAAGACTCCTCTGGGTCTTTTCGCTATGGGGTGGGCCACCTGGCAGGAAATCCCTGTAATGGTTGCGGTGATAGTTGACAAGTTCTTTGCTGCTGGGATAACATCCGAGAGGCTTGCAAACTCCTGTGCTAGCAGCCTTGGACGTGGGGAGAGCAGACAAACGAGAAGGTGTCTTACTTTCGGTATCTTTGGAAGGAGACTTCTGGGTCGGCACGGCTATACAGTCCTCAGAGGAGACAGAGCAAGGAGAGAGGCTACGGGACAAGGAGCCAGACGGAGAGGAGACCGGGAGGGGTGAGCCATCGGAAGAGTGGCGAGTGCGATTGGAAGAAGGACACACAGGAGACTGGGAACAGTGGGACAGCTGAATAACAGAGGGTCTCTCCAGTTCTGCACCGTCCTCCAAGGCACCAGAGGCAGGGATGGTCAGGCTAGCCTGGGCCAGACGCTTCTTCTTCTCCAAGGGAGAGATCACCTCAGTCGGGGTGGGAGTATGAAGGAGGGGGATCTCTCTGGAGCAGGTGCCTGGGTGGGGACCATGGACAGAAACCACGGATGACTGCTCAGAGTCCAGGCGATCGGAGGATGCCAACCATGTACTGTGATGGGAACACATGCCTCTCTCACAGTGATGATCTGATCCCATTTTCTCCTGAGAACAAAAAGGACATGCTTCAGCACAAGGAGCAGACAGATACATCTCCACACATAGGACATTTGGAGATATATTCTATGCATCACTTAGATTTATATTGTTGTATGTAGGGTTTGGTGATAGATGATTATGCTGTTGATATAAAATCAAGCAACATTGTGAATATTGCTAAAGTTCTAATGTGTATTTTATTTGGCCATTGAGTTTCTTAAAGAATGTTATTTGGATAGTCCAGTAATCCCTCCTTCTCCCAAGACTTGAACATGGGAGCATTTAGACCAGGGGTGTCAAACTCATCTCTTAGAGAGCCACAGTCCTGCAGAGTTTAACACCAACCTGCTCCAACACGGCTACCTTTAGCTTTCAAGTAATCCCGAAGACCTTGATTAGCTGGGTGAGGTGTGTTTAAACTCTGCTGTTGCCCTCCAGGAACTGTTTGACATCACTGATTTAGACAGTAACATAAATAGCACTAGATTAATTTCCATTAATGGGCTCAAACAGCTAACCGTCCAGCTAACCGCCTATGGCCTGAGCCACTGGGACTGGCTCCAGATGCCCCTGACCCTACAAAGGGCAATTGGTTTAAAGAATGGACGGCGGGTTCAGATAGTTCATTTCAATGAATCAATTTAACAATCTGTTTGCGTCATTACTTAAAAATGTCCCATTAAAAAGCTGAAGTTCACATAGCACTGTCCCCACCCTAACTATACATTCGACAAAGACTTTCTTTGATCCGAGTACATTTTCTTCCTGCTCACCTCGCACTCTTCTCTCTCCATCTTCCTCTTCTTCTTGCTCTCTGGCTTACTTCCCCTGTTCTCAGGGCTCCTCTTGTACTGTTTTCGAGGTTTGGAAGGTGGCAGTGGTTTGTCCTCCTCCCCTCTGAGTTGCCGCTCAAAGGGCAACACCAACCTGCACAAAGAAAGAGTTTTACTGTTGAAGCCATGGCCTAGTGGTCAATGCAAGTGCTCTGAAACTTTGATCAGTTGTGTGCATGTAGGCAATGTGAGTTTGAGTATAGCTAAGCAATCCAACATACAATTTTTGATTGGTGAATTAAAAAATGCATGGTTCGTTACAGTTAAAAGTGAGTTTACCTTTCGTAGTGTCTGCGTGTGCAGGTGGCTGCACTGGTACTGCCTGGACTACCTCCCAGCTCATCGTACACATTCTTCCATAGCCTCCGCACTGTTACCTGTGAGCAAACACAACATTATTACACACCCTTAGAAGAAAAGACAACTGAATTTAACTACCTACTGCATATAGCAACTTCTCTGACAATGATTCACTTAGAAACCCAGATGCTAATGACTAATTCACGAGTTTGCACTTACATATATTCAGATATGTAATTCTGAACATGAATTTGCCTTGACCAATGTAACGCTGTTTAATTGGAAAGTGACCACTGAGTAAACGGCACTACATGCATCATTATTGACAATGGACAACGTTTTTTAATGCGATAGCGCCTTAAGGCTAAATGTGTTTAATGTGCAATTCTAAATTAGCATCTGTGCTTGCATTTTGTTTTCTTGGACTGACAGTGTGTGTATTGCATGCACTGCATTATCATTCTGATCAGCTCTTGTCATAGTGGAACTTCATGATTAGTCACTGGTTAGTTTCAGAGGTTGCCTCAAAGTACAAAAAGTAAATACCCTAAATTTATTTTCACAGGCTGATAAAAGTTTCAGCTTTACAATGCTAATACCACCCTTACTGCCTGACACATTGCTAAATCAATTAATGACCACGGTACTTTTTATTTACAGGTGTCAGTCCTCTGAACTTCGTTTAGTCACAGCAAACACCTTCCGTTTAGTTGTGTTACTGGAAAAAAGTTTGACTGATGCAATAATGGCATTTTTTTTTCAGCATGACTCTTTTTTGAGTACAATGTCAGACTTTCCACTTCCAGACCCATTTCACACACAGAAACAAGACCCCCTTTGGGTCAGACAGACAGACAGACATTGTTTTGTCAAACATCGGTTTTACTGACCACACGCACACTCATTAAAAATACAAACACTTTAGCACCTTAGAGTGAGTGGAAACTTAAGGGTGAGAAAACCAAGCTTTGAAGCAGTGGGTTTGGGCAGAAAGAGCTAGGCGGAAGATGGACCCTCGTTCTCATTGTGGTCATAACGGTCACTGTTGTATGTATGGTGTGGCCTACAGCCATCATAGTTTCCACTGTGCAAGAGCAAGTGGCAAGTGCATGACCTGCTTCTCAACTTCCTCGTTAGATGCGGAAGCCTCGGGCAGTTGGCATACTTGCACAATATATCGACATGATAATTCTATCAGTGGTATGAATGAGAGATGAGGGAGATAGACCAGCACCAGGTTGTGAAAGGTCTGTCTGGAGGTCTGTTTGCTCAAGGTTGTGTGAGGATACTTACCGCATCATATCCTCCAAGTGTCTCCACAGCTTTGTAGATTTTCCACAGGTTGACTGGAAAAAAGACAAAGACACGATTGCGTCAACACACAATCTTAAAGATCAAGTTATGAGATGTAGATGGCACTTCTCATCAAAACTGTGATCAGTGAAAATCAGTGAAATGAGGTGCTCCTCATCTCAAGGAAGTCAGACTAAATCTTATAAGAGCTGTTTTGTTTTCTATTCATTTTATATGTGATATGCAACCCTGTTACCAAATGTTGGGACATCTTGAAATACAGTTTAAAACTTTAAAAATACAATGCCAGACGGGGTAACAGGGTTGCAAATTTAGCATAAATATAGCCTCACTCAGTAGTGGCTAGCTAGTTTGGTTTGTACTTATTAATAAACATTTTCCATGAATTAAAGAAAATATTTGGTAACATTTTACAATAAGATGTTAGTTCCTGTTAATTCACAGTGCAATAACTAATGTTAACAAACACAACTTTTGATTTTAATAATGCATTAGTAAATGCTGAAATTAATCAACTAATGCTGTAGAAGTATTGTTCATTTGTAGTTCATGTTAACTAAAGTAGTGAACGAATGTTAACTAATGAAACGTTACTGTAAAGTGTTACCAGTATTTTTACAACATTGTGGTTAACAGACTTGCATGTTTGAGCTCAACACAGCAACATTTTAAAAAACTGACAAAATGTACTGTCTTTCTGTCCCATTATAAAAAATCCAAATTAAGTCGTGTGTAATGATGAAAAATCACTTTGTAACATAACTATGCAAAATGTGGGACTACAGATTACATTTTTAAAAAAAAATTATATTTAAAAAAAAAAAGTAATACAATGAATTAAATATGAGTTCAAAATTCTGACTAATGATAATTAATTAATTAATTTTACATCTGTTTTATTTTTGTTTTAACAGTTAACACGACATTCGACATGATTTCTGCCTCATGGTTTAAAAGAAAAAGTCCTGACACACCAAAGTGTACCGCATTATTGGAAAGTGGCAAATACAGTACATGATTTAGTCAGCATGTTGTTGCTTTTTAATATGGTGCTGCATCACCACCCAAAAAACGGTTGCGGTTGTGTTCTGTGCTGAAAAATCAAGCTAAATGTAAGTAATAAAATGCAATTATCTAAATAGTTGTACATAGTTGGAATAGCATAATAAATAGGCTGTTCAACTTTTAAAAGGAAGGAGAAAACCTTTAACTTTGTTACTGATGTCAAAGTTGGTGTATCTGACCTTTCACTAATAAAAGTTAGTCAAATCAGAGAGATGCCAACACGTAACATGCCCTCATACTCAAAAACCATGAACAAAACTATAGAAGGTAAAACTATAGATGAGCCCGAGACAACACTAAACACAGGTTCATTTGGATTGTGACGACCACAGAGTGTTTTGGTATGGCTGCAGAGAGATTGAAACTCATTTTTTTCATATTGCAGGGCCTGGACAGTTCTTGGTAATAGAAAAACAATTACATTTACATTTACATTACATTCATTGAATTGCATTGCATTTGCATGATTTTGAGGGCTGAGGTTTTTGTGTTGTGTTATTACATAATGTTCAATGTAAAATCTACATCTTGAAGCAAAACTAGTTGAAAAGCACTGATTTAAATGTTGTAATATTATATGCAACAGTATTCAGACTCACTCTGTTTAAAGCCAAGATGGGGAATTCTCTCTATAGGCGTGCCTCTTTCCTTCATGAAACAGTACAGATTGGTCACAAAGGTTCTCTCTTCACTCTCAGATTTTTCAGTTCTGGATCCTTCCTCGCTGCTATTGGTGGAAACCATGTTCTCCATCTCCCTGTTGGTCTAGTGGAAAAATAGTGTACGGTTAAAAGTCACAAAATCACAAAAGTTGCCAAAAAATTTATTTAATTGTCAATTTCTGTCCAGTTCAGGAGTTCCCAACATAACAGTTCAGTAACCAATAAATCTAAACTATGCATGTGCACTGTACACAATATAGACAATATATGAATATATGTGGGTGAGTTTGTGTCATTTACAGGAAGCAGCGTAACTGTGCTTCGAACAACTCCAAATTTCACTTTCACACAAATAGCCTGATAAATCTGCTCACTGATTCATTTTCTCAAAGTCTCATGCAAAATTGCAGGTGATATAGGTGTTCATGCAACCCCGTTCCGAGACCAGTCATATTCAGAGTGTGAGACTGAAAACACAACAGCTTTGGCTTTCACCACCACTTTCAATAAGTAACCAGACATCCTGTTTGAAGGGAAACCGAACCACTGGTGGGGTTTTCACAAAAGAAAGCTGCACTGGTGCTGTACTCCACGCTATGATAAAGACACAAGTGGTGCAAACGTGAGAAACTTTGCAGTTACTGCAAGAGGGCGGGAGTTTGATGTAGGCAAATCTTGTGATTTTCAGCTGAAGCACAAGAGCATGAAAGTAGCCTTCCTTATCTATATGATACTAAAAAGGTGAAGTGGGATTATGAGATATGTTCCTCAGATCACACTTTCGCACAATCTGATCAAAAGACTTTGTGGAAGAAGCTAAACTCCAGAATAAAGGGCTGTTCATGATAACTACAGTTATAATGCTTTAATAGTTCACACCACAACTATAACAATAACGACACAGAGGAACAATGACGTTGAAATCACTTTCAGAATGATTTTTTTCCAGCTGATGAATAATGATAAAAACATTCACCGTAAATCAGAGTCCACCCAACTTTAAAGCAGCAGACTATAAAACTGCAGCACACGGTTATAATAAGCAATATGTTATCGTCCATTATTGTGGGCACTTGCATTGTTATCTTAATATTCATCATTCTTGGTGTGATCGGGTCTGGACCACACAATCAGCCGTTGTGAAAAAGAAGTGCGTTTAACTGTATTGCATGTGCACTTGTATTCTGAATCTTAAAAAAAAAAAATACTTTCAGATATTGCAATATTAATGATAAAAGGCCACTTAAGTATACTTTTATGACTATGTTTCTAAACACAATTAAGTACACTTTAAAAAGTGCACTTTGTAATCACTTAAATGTACATTTTAAATAATTGTTTTAATATTTTATCATGATTTATAGAGTTATGATGTGTTGACTAACATATTAAAGCGCATGTAAAGTACTTGATTGCAATTTAAAATGTGTTAATATTACATTTAAATGTACTAAACTGCAACTTCATCATTACAAATGTGTAATTACAAATATATTTAAACACATGACACACGTTTCAACAGAGATGACATTAAAGTATATTTTAGTTTCGCATAAATGCTTGTTAGTATTTAAAATGTGCAATTAAGTATCCGAAAACATATTTATTTTGCACATAGATAGGCCTACATCCTTTAAAGTATATTATTTCCATAAGAAATAGTATACAGCCTAATATAGACAAAAACACAGGTTTTCAGTAAATGTGAGCGGTTCTTGCACTTGCAAAACTTGCTGCTATGTATGTTAGCATTGCTGTACAAATGCTTTCTGAATGTATATAAGCAATAGGATATTTAGAAAGGAAAATTTAAGATAGAAAAAGAAGAATTAGGGCACGTTATTAGGGCCATTATGTAAATTATACGTAATCATGTAATCTATAAAAAGTAACTGATACAGTAACTGTAATCTAATTATGAGCACTTTAAAATGTAATATAATCTAAGTACAAGTAATTAATATTTTAAATCTGATTACGTCTTAATCCCTCCTTTAGTGTACTTTTATTGTTTTTTTGTTTTGCCTGTTTAACTGTCTGCCATGTGATAACTCAGAAACACCTCTTCTCATGATTTGGGGTATGATCCATGTCTTTAGCAGAAACTGTTCAGGATAAGTTACGCACTGATGCTCTCGCCTTAGCAAACACCACTAATAACAGGTTAGCATAGACTATCAGCACCTTATAAACCTTGTTGATGTTCTTGCAAAGCAAGGAAGGAACAAGCCCTGTTGAAAAAGGGAAGTAAGTGAACGTTATCTACAGAAAAACAGCACATTCACCCTGAGTGGCAAAGTGCTATAAGATGATCAGGCCAAAGTGGAACTGCTAGCATCTAGCGCACAAGCACACAGGACAATGACCCACAGTGCAGGCAGGCCGCAAGTGAGAAACGAAAGAGTGAAGGCATGCAGAAATGAATGCCAACCGTCACACAGGATCGCCCAGTCAGTAACAATACACATGACTTATAGGGGGGAGGCAGAAAAGTTGGTAAACCCTAGAAAATAAGTTCATGTAAGCAAATTATGACAAAAGCTGCTTATGTACAGCTGGTATATAAACTGTGGCTTGATGCATGTCAGGCCAACTGCAACTGAGATTAAAACTATGATTTTACAGAATTGTCAGAAGTTAGTCAATCACAAAAGAGGTCATTTACATAAGCAGTTCTTAAAGATACGGTAACGGTGGAAAATGATAAAAGAGAAATGAACTTTGATGAAAGAAACCTTGACCAACATCAACACTGAACTGACTCGAGCTGAATAACGAACGAAAGAACAGCATTGCTGCCTTTTGTAGAACTACTTATAGCTGAATTGAACTTGGTTCAAAATTGATGAACTTCACACTGTTATTGATCTGAATTGACACAGCTGACTTGTGCTAAATAATGACAAATTTTATTGCTTTAAAGCTGCTTTACAGCAGAATCTGCATTGTCTTTATAGATGATTTCTCATAATTGATTCTGTTATTTTGCTGTTTATCTTTGTGAAGCTGCTTTGGAACAATCTGTATTGTATAAAGCGCTAAAGAAATAAAGCTGCCTTGACATGAGTAACAATATAAAATGACATGAAAACTTAATTTGTATACAAAAGTGTGTAATATGAACCCCTTGCCCTGCCTTTTTTTTTGTTTTGTTTTTTGAAACCAACCTAAACTGGTTTGCTGGTCTCAGTTGGTCATCCAGCCTGGTCTGTTTGCTTGGTTCTGGGACTTCTCAGCTAAGCTTAGACTGGTTTCAGCAGGTTTTTTAGCAGGCTTAATTGTTTGTGGAAAAAGACAAAAACAATGCATAACAGCTTGCGAATAGAAATTCCCCGGTGACTATATACACTACGCACAGAAAGCTTTGGATTTCCATTTGATGACTTTGGTGGTTGTTCTCTGCCAAAGCGATGTTCAGTCAGAAAGTTTCACACTGAATAGAGTTCCTCAGAGAGCGTAACTTCTTCCCAGAATAAGGCCTTTACAATGACTAATATTGTGCGCATAGGGCTTTATTCTAGCTACTGAGTAATATAGAAGCTAAGAAGGCCCCTTTTCAGCGAACTGAAATGAGTAAACATTGAGGCCAAAGATTACATCTCTCTCATGTGAAGGGAATAATATCATACATGTAGGCCTAAAAGCTGGGGCAATCTAAAAGAGTCTGATTCATTCTTTCCCTCACTTCAGTCGTAAATACAACAGAGAAAAATTGACACGTCTATTTCTATGGCTGCTGCTGAGCTCCAGTGTGTCCTGAATTGAGTCATCTTCACTGAAATTTCATATACGGCCTTATCTGATTGCCATCTACCCAAACACTTCCTGTTATATTGACAACACTGATAACCAGCTTTGAGGAATAGTTTGTTAGCACTAGTTCTTGGAATAAATATTTGAATATCTTTTAATCAAGGGGAAGTGCTTTTTTGAGAAAGACGCAGATGGTATTTTCTTCTGAAATTGGTTTATAACGGTCTGTTAATATTGTATTACACATAGCCAATGTATACATTTTGTGCATTTTGTGTCTTTTATCTAATGAAATTGTAACAAAATCATTCTTTAGCCACAAATGTCATCAAAGAAGAGATTTAACTGGTGGGATGCATATATTAAAATGCTTGAAGCATGCTCTCATGAAACTATTTTGGCCAATTGACACATTACTAAAAATTTAAGATCAGTCGTTCAATTTAATACAGTCATATCAAGACCACAATAGGGAAGAGCTTAGCTCTTAAACGCTACCTTCAAGTTTCAAACAGGAAGGGTTTTTTTGTGTTGAGAACTGTGCCCCCAACCCTCTTGAACTGTGGCTAAAAGTAGCACAGGCCCAAGTGTGAGAGACTTTCTGCGAGCTGCAGCTCTTCAATTTCCACCTCATTCAAATTTCGGAAAAGTGCGTGGGTTAGTCTGCAGCGGACGTGTCAATAACACTCAGAATGAGAGTTTATAAATGTTGATGAAGACGCAGTGGCATGGCCAGCGCTCACCACCAAAACCACAAGGCTTTCAACTTCTGACGCCACCCTGGAAATATGATGCATCTTTGCACTAGCATAACAAACACTGTTTTCAATTACCAGAAGTGTGAGAGAGAAAAAACATCTGTGATTGTTTATATGAGTATCCATGTGCGTCGCATAAAAGAAATGACTATAGATGTCACATCTTACCAACCCCCTGCAATCTAACACTAAAAACTCACTCATTCACTTGTTATTCTGATGTACTACAGAAATGAAGAACCGAAAACTGTAACCGAAATAAAAGTGGCCAGAGGATGTTGCGTCAACACATGTAAATATACTGGAATATGGATTTTTCCAGCACACATTAGAGGAAAAAAAAATAATTCTTGCAAAATGAAAGTCAAATGGACATTCGGTAACTGTGTCATATCGTGTCAAGTGACTAACTACTGTTACTGACATCAGCATTCTCCGTAACCGAAATATTGCAATGATACCAGAAATCAATTTGGCAACAGTCATTAGACCGAAAGGGGAAGTGAGATGTTATTTTTACAAGCAAAATTTGCACTTCAGCCACATCAGGAGAATCAGTTATGTGAAATTTACATAAACTCCATTCAAATTCAAATTCACGTTCACAGTTAAATTATGGGAGACGATCCATGATCATGCCTTAAACGGACAGTTCACCCAAAATAATGCAAATTCTCTCATCACTTACTCATTTTCAGTGGAACACAAAAGCAGAATTTTTGAGAACTGTTACGTAACTTTTGCCACAGAATGACCACCATAAAAATAGTCAGTATGACTGAAGTCATTTGATAGCCTGTGGCAAACTATGAACTATCAAGAAATGTTCTCTACAGTGTTTATTTCCACAGGGAATAACACCATACATGCTTAAAATGACAAGAGGAGGAGTGAATCATGAGGCACATGTGCTGCCGTGTGTCTTACCTGGTTTGGTGAATTCAGCTCCTGCTTTTTCTTTTCACAGTCTTCTAGTTCCCCTTCTCCAACATCGACCTCTCCTCGAGGGTCCAACACTAAAACAAAGCCCAGCATACTAGTTACACACAAATGAAGGTGTAAGCACGCAAATACATCAAAAGAATGCACACAGTGTTTGAAACTTTCAGTTAGAGGTCAGCTGAGTTTTTCAGTGGCTACCGTAGATGCAGGTATCTAGAAAGGAGGCCGGCTGGTCGCCTTTATAAAAGTGATAGAATTCTTCAGTGATAGCCATTCAAAACTGATTTTGGGAACAGAGAGATAGAGGTCTTTTCCAGAGACACCACAGAAAATCAATGGAAAGCGATTGGGTAACTATAGAACTGGTTCACCCAGAAATCGATATACTGTACAAATTCTGTCAAATTTCAGTGTTAATTATATTCCAGTTAAGAATTTATTAACATTTTGAATGAGCTTTTTGTTTTTATATTTTCAGTTTTCCTTTTATTTTATTTTATTTTTTTAGCTTAAGTTTGAGTAATTTTGCTACATGTTTTTAATTTTTTTACTTTTATTTTTTATATAACTTTAGTGAATTTTTATTTCAGTTTTAGTTTTAAGAATTTTAGCACTTCAACATTTCATTTTAGTTTTCTTTTTTTTAGTTTGTGCTTCTGTCACTTTTATTAGTTCTTAGGGTTTTCTATATATATTTACTGAATTGTTTATTTCAGTTTTAGTAATTTCAATACTTCAGCTTATGCCGAAATGCTGCCAAGATGACATTTCTAGTTTTCAAGTTTTTTTAAATTTAAGTTTTTAATCTAATAAAAATATTGTATTTCAGCTTTATATCAATTACTGAAAATCTGTAATTGTTTGAGTTTTAGTCAACAACACCACAGTCTTCTTTTTTTGCATTCAACAAAATGATTTTTTGGCTGAACTGTCCCTTTAAAAACCGCATTTACACTTATTAGATCTACATAAACATCCCTCACCCCTACACTCTTTAAAAAAAAGCTGAGGTACAAAGTTGTAAATTGGGATATACCTACAATACTTACAGAATACCTACAAAAAGCTAAAAGGTACATCTTTGTACCTTATTTACCCTAAATGGAACATAACAGTGCTTTAAAAGTACATGAAGTGAACATATTAGTACCTTTAGAAAGGGTATCGGCCCAGTGAGAGTGTATCCGGTGAATCCCAATGACATTAAATATCAAAATCAGCTGCTAATTTAGCATGAGCAGAGCAATGCTCACTGTTTACCCAGCACCTGCTTCATAAAATGCAGTTTTGAATCTGAAGAATTGAATTAAATGGGCGTGTAAAACAGAAAGAAAGAAAGAAAGAAAGAAAGAAAGAAAGAGAGAGAACATTCTAATATGTAACCACACGATTACAACACTACTTCCTGTCTGTATGCATAAACCACAGCTATGTGATGCTCTGCACAAATATAAAAATAAACATATGTGAGCTGTCTAATAAAATTGACACTCCAATGCATCTTCTGATTATTATAATATCTATATCTTGCATAAACTTAGCAGTCGTGTGTTTATTACACAATCTCTTATCATTCAGACATCAGTTCGGCCAATTCATCACCGCTGTTTGTTTTGAAATGACTGGATTGTGGAGGTGAATGTGCAGTGACTCCATTTTTATAACATTTTCAGAGCTTTGTATTTCTTCAGGAGGTGCAGAGGACACCATTATCACACTGAACTTTCGATGGCCAAATTTCAGGTCAAAACTGGCACAAAGGCGAGCATATCAAGTCATCTACTGTTCAGGCATCTGCTGTGAATAGCACCAGCACAATGCAACCATCAGGCACCTGACAGCATCTTATTCACAAACCACACAAGCATTGAATTATAGGTTGGCTCTGGGCAGCCTCTACCTCAAAGTCTCCACTTCCCTTTCTCACAGCCTCCTCACCGCTCTCTACACTCACATCTCTGTCTGTAACATCCAGCAACGCTTCGCTTTCGAGATCAGACGTTTCCTGTGCCAGGGCACTCAACAGGCTTCTGTTATTTTACTTCCCCTTCAGAGCCACAGTGCAGAAAGACTGTGACAAGTTGGACTGATATTATCACTGGTGCGAGAGCAACTTCTGCATTGTTTCGGGCAGCCTGCTATTGTTCGGATGGGGCAGATGGGATGAAACCCAAATGAATTATTTCATCGAGCATCCCCTCAAACATCCGAAGACCTTTAACTTAGGCTTTTCTTCTGATATGCTAACCATGAATTTGTCATATCCTGGATCGTCTCAAAAATAAAGCCATAACGTGCGATAACATCACAATGTGATAGCCTCATAATGTCACAGACAAACTTGTGTTCACATTATGACAACATCAAAGGACGATACAAAGTTATCAGTGCAGAAATACATATCTGTGATGCTCGATAAAGCTTCCCAAACAGAAATGGCCTGTGATGTTTGGTCAAGCAGCTTATCTGGCCTATTCTCATCAGTTTGCTGTCGGTGTATCAGATGAGGGGCTTTACGCTTCAACAGCAATGTGCTGCTATTTCTCTAAACCACTTCCTCAAAGAGCAAAACCTGTTATGGTTACTCATACCTAGTCCTTATTCAAATTACTACAAATGACAGTAATAACCATTATGGTAAGCCACTTGACATTCTTTCCTTCCAAAAAGCTAATATTTCATCTTATGATAGCCTAACTACTACTAAATAATCAAACAGTGATTAGTATCTTTTCTCTTCAGTATCTATCAGTTATACTAGTAGCTATCTATTCATTAGGCTACTATCCCAGTTTTTCTTCTAAGATTTCCTAGAAAGATTTTGAATTTAAATATACAGTAGCTAATCTGACTAGTCATTATATATGACAAGTAAACATACAATTATAATTTGTGAGATCAGAAGTAGCGTCTCGGAAAAGGTTACTTTTGAAACTAAAAATAGCTACTGGTCACCATTAGATTACTTATTTGTAAAGTTAAAAAAAAGTGCTAAAAAAAAAAGGCATGCTAATTTTACACATTAGAAAGTCATCGCTCCATTCATAGCATTATAAGCGCTTACCCATTTTAGAAAAGCGCGTCGTCCAGAGATGAAACGTCAGGAGCGTGTTTTGATGTCTGTCCTCGAGTCTCGCGCAACAGTAATTGACAGCTCGCTCTCCAGCGCGCTCTGCCTCTCATTGGACACTCGCTCTCTACAGGACTTCCTCACTCGAGGCAGTCAGGAACCCTGGGACTCTGAGTCTTCTTGAGCGACTGTTTTTTTTTTCTTTTGGTTTACAGACATCGTGTGCGTGTTTCCGTTAATACGTTTTCAGTATGTCTAACTGCAGTTTTGTACTGAGTCTTTAATCTTCCCTCAGAGTTTCAATTTTAAGATATGAAAGATAAATGCATTATTATATGTTTAAAATTAGATGATGTATAAGAGCAAAATAAAGCATTTTGATATTTAATGTGTGACAATGATTTATATCATTTCCGTTTATACCGTGCCTTAATTATGGCATCATTTCCACTGCAACAAACATTTTTAACCTAAATAGATTGAAACACATGACTCATAATTTCGACATGGTGGTTCATAATTTCCAGTTTTTGATTTTGTCAAATTACGTTAATTAAATTGATGTAGCCTAAATGACAGAATGCTGATGTAGCCTAAATATCCAGTGATGCATAAAATGTTGAACATTACTAGCGGATTGCATGTATTAAATTAGTATTTCACCCAAAAATGAAAATTTCCTGAAAATATACTCACCCTCAGCTCACGCAAGATTAAATGAGTTTGATTCTTCATCAGAACAGATTTGGAGAAATGTAGCATTTCATCACTTGCTCACCAGTGGATCCTCTGCAGTGAATGGGTGCCGTCAGAATGAGAGTCCAAACAGATGATAAAAACATCACAGTAATCCAAAAGTACTCCACATATCTCCAGTCCATCATTTAATGTCTTGTAAAGTGAAAAGCTGCATGTTTGTAAGAAACAAATCAATCGTTGAGATGTTTTTAACTTTAAACTGTTGCTTTCGTCTAAAATAGAAGTCCTCTGTCATTGCTTTCTTCAGTGAAAAATTTGTATTGCCCGAATGTACACACAAATCAAGCACTGATTACAACCCAAATCAAGTAAAACACACACACACACACACACACACACACACACACACACACACACACACACACACATACACACACACACACACACACATACACACACACAGTTCTAAATAAATAATTTGGTGAATTTTGATGTTAGAGGACAAGAGCGAATGGGCTTTTTTGCACTGGAGGAAACATTATATGGATTATGGACTCCATGATAAAATATTTTGTCCAGAAACAAGTGTTTAAAGTTAAAATGCCTTGGTGTATATGTTTATTTCAAACACACAACTTTCTGCTTCACAAGATGTTAACTGATGGACTGGAGTGGTTTGGGTTTCTTGTGGATTATTGTGATGTTTTTATCAGCTGTTTGTTCTGACGGCACCCATTCACTGCAGAGGATCCACTGGTGAACAAGTGATGCAATGCTAAATTTCTCCAAATCTTCTCAGATGAAGAAAGAAACATCTACATGTTGGATGGCCTGAGGGTGAGTAAATGTAAAGAAAGAACATTTTTATTTTTGAGCGAACTATTCCTTTAAAATAAGAAATAAAAAAAACAATTGTTTTTCTAAAACTCAGCACAAGTGCCTGTAGTTTAACACCCTTACATGGCTGGATTCAAAACCTGTCAGCAGACACATACTGGAAACGTATGAGAAAGGGGTTTGCCCTAACACAGAAGAGCACTTGGTGAAAGTACAGTTCTCAGTTTTTCCCCTTTGTATCTGTTATGAAAATGATAACCAGGACAGATGTATTGTGCTATGCAAAACCTCAAAAACTGTAAAAAGGGGACAACTATATTTTAGCATAACAAAAAGCGTGCACATTTCTGTTCTGCAAAAGGAGATAATGTAGAGTAATGAAAATAAAAAAGAACACAACAGCTGAAACATTTGAATACTTTCAACCATCAACAGCAGTTCGAAGTTGTGAATAAAACAAAGATTATTCGAGTATGTTTTACAAGAAAATACTATTTTTTTTTCTACTTCAAAATAACATGTTATTTTAATTACGTTAATTGTTTGTGGAATTTACCAGCAATTTATGAGTGTGATTCTACAACAATTTTTTTTGAGTAGTGCGAAGCGAAAAGTAAAGTATTATGAATAGCAGTTATTAAACATAATGCACTTAATGGTTATTACCTTAGTTTATGATGGAGATGCACTTCATCAGCTAGACACTTTACACTTAATTACTGTTCTAACAATTATTCAAATAATTAGAATATTCTGCAAATTTATTTTAACATCAAAGCACTTTTTGTGACTGTAGTCTTAAAAATTACCCATTTTTTATTAGAAGTACTAATTATTACTAGAAAACTGATTCGTTACTATATATTAAATATCATAATATTAATGCAACACTAAAGCTATATTAAAACACATAAGGATGACTGTCCTATTAACCAAGTTATTGTAGCAAAAAAAATATGTAAATCTTTTTCTCAATTAATTGAAAATATAAGTTAAGTCTGTTTACTACAAACTAGCCTTTGATTCATGGCATTGCATTTGTTAAATTACCCATTCTGGCATTATATATTAATCCATTGATTTATAAATTTAATTTATACAATATAAGTAATAATTAATACATTTTTATGTTGCTGTTAATTTAATGTTTATTGCTACAAGATTACAAAAATACTTAATAATTAACATTTTCTCAGTTTTTTTTTTCAGCAAAGAGGCATGGTTTTACATGGTTTAGATTGTGGGCTGCACTAGAAGACTGGACTACAGGACTCATAGTGACTTAAGAATTAAAGGGGCTTTAAGGACATGTGACCATTGTTAAAATAATAATAAAAGATTCAGGAACGTTGTATTTCATGTATGACGGTACAGACATATATTTTAATGTCAAAATGTTGGGAAATGCCCGCTAAATGCAAAACACCATTATTACAGCCATTGTTTTGTTATTAATGGACCGTGATTATATAGTGCGGGTGTTTTGTACATATTTAACATGAACTATAAAAAAGAACACCGGAAAGCCCCATCATTAAAATCTGTCTTTGTTTTGAAGCTGACAGATGTTATGTACTGGCATGATATCTTAGAGCGCTCATGAACTAGTCTTGCTGTCGAAGTTTCGGATGTGTCGTTTATGGAGGGGCCTCTCTCACCTGCTCGCATAGTCCCTGACATTTAACCATATTTAACCTTTAAATGTCACAATAACAGTTTTCAGCCCAGAGCCAATCGCTCTGAGGGAGTTTCTCAGGTGAAATATTAGACAAAACATCCGTCCTCCCTGTTATTGGGAGTGAAAGCGTACATACAGTACCTCAGCCTGTGCACGATAATCTGGTGTATATTACAATTCTCCAAGATGATTTATTTCGGGGAGTATGAAATTGCTTATGTTGATATCAGACGAAATGGAAATTAGGGAGTTTATGACTTGTGTTTTTCATCTTCGATTTGAGAGGTTCAGGTTTTACTCAGTCTGAGATCACACCAGAGTTTCACAATAGCTTAGGTGCTTGTCATAGCTAGTGTTCTGGATCAGACGGACATAGAACCGTTTGACTACCTTGCCATCAAATTAAGTGATAAAGCATGCAAATATTACACTGTTGGCTGTTGATCATATTAATATGGCATCCATTATGTTAGTAAATGTTGGTTATAAGTGATTGCTGTCAAGCATCACTATTGGTTTTGCTTATAGATGAAAAATCCTTAACCTGCACGGTTTCTATGAATGATAGCTTAATCATGCAGCTTATTGAGAAAACATCTGCTATTATTTTGATAAGTGACTAAATTTGTGATTTTAATTTGGTGATTAAACAGGCGAAAAAAAGATCAAAACCCATATCTATGGACCAGAATATCATCAAAACTATGCAGTTTTACAATCAAAACCACCTAGAAAACTCAAGCAACTGCATAGCAACACCATGTTAACCACCCTCTACACTAGGGCTGGGCAACTTTGGTCCTGGAGGGCCACTGTCCTGCAGAGTTTAGCAGGACCTAATCTCTGCAGGACAGTGGCCCTCCAGGACCGAAGTTGCCCAGCTCTGCTCTATACTCTACATTACATTTTACATTTAGTAGACGCTTTTATCCATTTATATACATTTATCCAGACTATACATTTATATACATTCAGGCTATACTTTTTACCAGTATGTGTGTTCCCTGGGAATTGAACCCACAACCTTTAGCACTGCTAACGCAATGCTCTACCATTGAGCCACAGGACACTCTAGAACACTCTAGCAATTGCATAGCCCTGACAACTAAGACACTCCAGAGATCTCATAGCAATGCCTTAGCAACCACCCAGAACACTCCAAGGATCACATAACTCTGGCAACCATTTAGAACATTTTGCATATCCCTGGGAACTATCTAGAACAATCCAGATATCACGTGGCAATGCCTTGGCAACCACCCAGAACACTCCAGCGATCACAAAAACCTGGCAACCATTTAGAACACTCTAGAGATCGCATGACCCTGGCAACCATTTAGAACACTCAAGATATCGTGTAGCAATGCTTTTTAAACCAACCAGAACACTCCAGTGATCACGTAACCCTGGCAACCATTTAAAACAGTCTAGAGACTGCATAACCCTGGCAACTATCTACAACACTCTATAGATCACATAGCAATGCCTTGGCAACCACCCAGAACACTCTAGAGCAGTGGTCTCAAACTCAATCCCTGGAGGGGCACAGCTCTGCAGAGTTTCGCTTCAACCAGCTCCAAATCACACCTGCATGGAAGTTTCTAGTAATCCTGAAAACCTTGATTAGCTGGATCAGGTGTGTTTGATTAGGGTTGGAGCTAAACTGTGCAGAGCTGTGGCCCTCCAGGAATTGAGTTTGAGACCAATGCTCTAAAGATTGCATAACCTTGACAACTATCTAGATTCTACACTCTAGATATTGTGTAGCAGTGCCTGGGAAATCAAGAACACTCCAAGGATCACATAACCCAGGCAACCATTTAGAATACTCTAGAGATCGCATTACCCTGGCAACCATTTAGAACACTCCACATATCATGTAGCAGTGCTTTGGCTACCACCCAGAACACTCCAGTGATCACATAACCCTGGCAATCATTTAGAACAGTCTAACCCTGGCAATCATTTAGAACAGTCTAGAGATCGCAGAACCCTGGCAACCATCTATAGCACTCTAGCGACCACATTAACCTGGCAACCATCTAGAACACTCTAGCATTTGCATAGCGACACCTTGGCAACCACCCAGAACACTCTAGCGACCACATAACCTTGGCAACCATCTAGAACAGTCCAGAGACTGTATTACAATGCCTTGGCAACCATCTAGAACACTCTAGCGACCACATAACCTTGACAACCATCTAGAACAGTTCCGGAGACTGTATAACAATGCCTTGGCAACCATCTAGAACACTCTAGCGACCACATCAACCTTGGCAACCATCTAGAACAATCTAGAGATTGTATAACAATGCCTTGGCAACCACCCAGAACACTGTAGCGACCACATAACCTTTGACGACCATCTAGAGATTGAATAACAATGCCTTGGCAACCACCCAGAAATCACACCTGTAGCGACCACATAAAACCTTGACTGACCATCTAGAACAATCTAGAGATTGTATAACAATGCCTTGGCAACCACCCAGAACACTGTAGCGACCACATAACCTTGACAACCATCTAGAGATTGTATAACAATGCCTTGGCAACTCTAGCGACCACGAACACTCTAGCGACCAGAACAATATCACCCTTGACAACCATATAGAACAGTCCCCATAGAGATTGTATAACAATGCCTTGGCAACCACCCAGAACACTATAGCGACCACATAACCTTGACGACCATCTAGAGATTGACTGTATAACAATGCCTTGGCAACCACCCTAGAACACTGTAGCGACCACATAACCTTGACGACCATCTAGAGATTGTATAAACAATGCCTTGGCAACCACCCAGAACACTGTAGCGACCACATAACCTTGACAACCATCTAGAGATTGAATAACAATGCCTTGGCAACCACCCAGAACACTGTAGCGACCACATAACCTTGACAACCATCTAGAGATTGTATAACAATGCCTTGGCAACCACCCAGAACACTGTAGCGACCACAATAGAACAGCCAACATCTAGAGATTGTATAACAATGCCTTGGCAACCACCCAGAACACTGTAGCGACCACATAACCTTGACGACCATCTAGAGACTGTATAACAATGCCTTGGCAACCACCCAGAACACTGTATAGCGACCACATAACCTTGACGACCATCTAGAGACTGTATAACAATGCCTTGGCAACCACCCAGAACACTGTAGCGACCACATAACCTTGACGACCATCTAGAGACTGTATAACAATGCCTTGGCAACCACCCAGAACACTGTAGCCACCACATAACCTTGACGACCATCTAGAGACTGTATAACAATGCCTTGGCAACCATCTAGAACACTCTAGCGACCACATAAACCTGGCAACCATCTAGAACAGTCTAGAGATTGCATAGTAATACCCTGGAAACCACACAGAACACCCTAGAAACCAGATAGCAACGCCCTGGAAACCACCCAACTCCCTAACAACAGTATTGTAATACCCCAACAACCACCCAAAACGTCAACCACAAAGCAATGTCCTTGCAGCCACACAGAGCACTTTAGCTTTCTGCTACAAGTGCTACAGGGGAAGCACCATTCACACTTTCATCAGAAAATGGAAAAATCTAGTTTGGAAATATTTTCTCATTCGGCAACAAAGTTTTACACATTATAGCGGATCGGCTTGACTAACACATTTCCTCATGGTGAAGCACTCAGCTTTGTCAAAACATCCACGTCAGCAAATTAACAAACACAAACCTCTCATCGCTGTCCAGAGCTACCATATGTACTATAGTAATACAGTATCACATGCGGACCAGCCTGCAGTATTTGAATGGGTGGAGGGGTATTGAGCTTATACGAATGGTGACTAGAATCTAAACCTGTAGGTTAAACGGTGAGTAGGTAGATGAGAGTGTAATGAGAGAAGAACGTTTGAGATGAACGTTTACTCCGTTGAGTCAGTTAAAAACACTCCAGTCAGAGCTTTGAAGGAGAGTGGAAGATCAGAGATTTACAGAAAACAGTAATTCCCCCTTTATTCATGTCAGAGAGAGAAAGACTGAGAGTCAAAAAGAGGGGTAACAACAAAGAATGAGATGTGGAGGGGCACTCGAGCAGAAAACAGACGTTAAGAGTTAACAAGAAGTGTGATGGGTTGGTCATATTGATCCAGAGCTACGGAGGCTGATTTGACTCATTCTCCTGGGAACAGATTCCTCCAGCAGACGTTCATCTGATTTTAATCATTACAGCATAATAAAGTTCACCTGTAGATGAAAAAGAAAGATGAAGAGGAAGATGAAAAATATGACGAAACTGGCTGTTATTTAATATAGGCCTGTAGACAAAACAAAAAAAAAGAAAAAGAAAAAAAAGATATTAAATAAAGTATTGGCACCTGCTAGTTTCAAAAAACTTGTCAAGAACATGTTTGGGTCATATTTCACCTATATAAATAATAATAATTAAATAATTAAAACAAGAATAAAAGATAATATTTTGCTTTACCCAAAATTAAGACTTTTAAAGTATTTTCATATTATTAAAACTATTTTCACATACAAATTCACTGCAAATCTCATTTTTCTAATGCAGTGAAAAAAGTTGCATTCTCATATAAACAAAATGAAATACTAAATAACTTGTAAAATATTCACGATATATCACGATAGCAATTGATGTATTTATTTTAGAAAATTTTAATTGCATTGCTATATATATATATATATATATATATATATATATATATATATATATATATATATATATATATATATATATATATATATATATATTTGTGATCAACTTTTTTTTATTGTTTTTACTTCAACAAAACAACATCCATTCAAACATACCAAACAGGGAAGGGGGAGCAACAGACACATCATTAATTTTACAATCAAAAAAAAAAAAAAAAAAAAACTTTTTATGATTATTCCTTTATATAGTCCAAAATTTTGGAAGAGAAACATCGCCATGCATCGATGGTACTAGGTTTAGCATTGCTATATATATATATTATAGAGTAATGAGAATTTGGTGAGAAAATATTTTTATTATGAAATCAAAAGTCTTAAAGTTCTTAAAAAAGATTTTACTGAATAAAAATAAAGTAAAATAAAAGTACAAATCTATAATAATAATAATACTAATAAACTTTGTTTAATTTTTTATTATTTTTTTGTGAAATGTGACCTTATTTTGCAAGATTTACTTGTAAAACTAAGAGGGAGCATTCTGATATATTAATATTTCACTATTTGCAGCTTCATAAAGGTAAATAACCAGATCATTTGTTCATTTTCAAATAATTTCTCCATTTAATAATGAATGATCTGGCCATACACTGTAAGTATACTGTAGCAAAAAAAATAAAAAAAATAATAATAACTTTTCAATCACAGTGCAGACAAATACAATAAATATTAATGTATGAATATGCTGACTGATATGGATTTCTATATTAGTCTACATTACTACACATGAATATTTATATTTATCATAATTGTCTGCACACAATTGTTGGTAATGCCTGAAGTATATGCTATGAATTATTCCCTTATATAGGCACACCTCACCTCTGAGAACATGCCCATAGGATATTAGACTATTGATGGTATGATACCACTAGGGTTTTCTGATATTGGCTAGAGATCATAACGCTCATGTTAGGAATCAAATGAGTAATGCATAAACACACTCATGTTACGTGTGGTTTGTGTGACTCGATTCAGAAGTTACATTACTGCAGTCAAGAGTTTTACATTGAGTAGGTATTACAGTTCAGAGAATAAATTTGTTTGCAAAGTCTCATGGGACGTACACAATCGCCTCTCTCAGCATGAAATAAAAAAAATTCTCAGAAATCAGAAATTTCCCAAAATTCAACACAAACACAAAACAAACCGATAAATCCCATCAATCAGCCAATACAGTTTTAAACAGAATATATCTGACAGAATTCATTTTTAAAAACAACAAATTGCACATTTTTAAAAAATTATTGTATTTTTTACTACTAGAAAATATTTTAGATTTTTTTTTCTTAAAAATTAATAAAAAAAACTATTCATGTTTTTTTTGTAATATACATATATTTAAAGAAAAAGCTGTGCTCAGATGGAAATATAGCTGATGATCATCCACTCCCAACATTATCTGTGGGTCAGCAAGGACTTCCACTGCCCTTTTTTGCAGAAGTGATTCGATATTTTCCGTCAAGACATTTCTTACTTCCCTTTTCAAAATAAAGTTAATATTGTGCTAAAATACATCACGTCCCACAGTTACATCTCAGCAAATATCAGATCTCAAAGTTATAGTAGATATGATATGGGACAGAAGGTAATATGGATGGAAAAACTAATAACGGATAGGTGAAACGTTATCTGAAACATCGGTTAGACTTTCAGTTAAAAAACAAGAAGATTGTGATCTCTGAAGAAGGGGGGAAAAGTACAGTCTCTTTTCTTCTGAAAATGAAACTGGGGGTGATCAAGCTAAAGAAGAAAAGAAAAAAAAAGTCCCCAAACGGCCATGTTGATTTCGTTTATTCCAGGAAACCCGGTGAGTGTGACACACGCAGGTCACAGGTCTCTACTTGAATTCAATCTTTTTTTGTATATGCCAAGGAAATTGATGAGAAAAACACTGCCTGGTAACAGTGTGTTTGTTTACATCAAATACCTCAATATGAAATATGCATCATGATCACTGTTATCATCATCAGCTGTCGCATTCCAAAAAAAACAAAAACAAAAAAAAAGTGAGCTGAAGTTCCATTTTTAGAATTGAGGTGGCTTGATTTCCATTCATTTCTGGAGTTGAAGCCATTTATCTGTTTCTCTTCACGGAAAAGTAGATGACCTTCATTTTCAACTTTCAAGATCTAGAAGATGTGTATCTGAGTTGACTAAATTGTATTTAATAGTTATAGTTCACCCATTATTTCTGCTTTTTGAAGCTTGAAAGCTTTCCTGCCCATTCACTGAAACTGCATGGAAAAGAACAAACATATTAATACCTTTTAATTAGTGCATTAATTAAAGCAACTCCTTTTGTGTTCCACGGAACAAAGAAAGTCATGTGGGTTTGGAACAACATGAAGGTGAGCAAATGATGATTGAATCTCATGTTTGGGTGAGCTATCCTTTTAAGAATGAACACAAGTGCTATCAAGTAGGTATTTTTAAATGCAAAATGTGTAAAAGAGTTCAATTAAGTTCCTTTCCCATGCAAAACTGGTTCCACTCAGAAAATTATGCATAATCCTAACATTTGGGGACACTTCAATATGTAATTTAAAAAAAAAAAAAAATTGAAATAAGTCTTATGCTCATCAAGACTGCATTTATTTGATCCAAAACACAGTAAAAAAGAGTGATATTGTGAAATAATACTATTTAAAAAAAATGTTAAAATGTAATTTATTCCTGTGATCAAAGCTGAATTTCCAGCATCATTACTCCAGTCTTTAGTTTCACATGATCCTTCAGAAATCAGTCTAATTTGATGATTTACTGCTAAAAAACATTACTATTATTACCAATGTTATTTTTGCAGAAGCTGATACTTTTGATGCATTCCTTAAAGAATGGAAAGTTCACAAGAACAGCATTTATTTGAAAACATTTAAAATTCTTTTGTAACTTTATAAAAAATGTTGACAGTCACTGTTGACCAATTTAAAGCAATTAAGTATTCATTTCTTTCAAAAATCATTGGAACAGTCGTGTATCTGAAAACACCGTCTAGAATGGCCTCGTATCAAGATGAAATTTTGCATTTGAAGAATATCAAATAAACCCAAGCAACAACTTTCATTCAGTCTTAAAACTCTTTATTTATTCTTTTAATTGAAGTTACAACAATTTCCAGACTTGTTCGATATATTCACAATGAGCTCTTGAGAGGAACTACAGCACTGCTGAATGACTTGGAGACATCTGACGTTTTTCCACACAGGTTTGTTACAAAAAATAAAACCTCAAACATTTCCTCAGAAACACGCTCTCATATTGGCACAGCACTGACAGTAAAGTTTACGAACGGTAAAAATGCAAGGGTCTAAATAAACCTGGCGTGATCCTTGGCATCTAAACACAATCCAGATCCCACCTGTGACCCAAAAACGAGATGATGAAAGAACGATGGTTCCCTGAAACCTAAAAATCACAGTATTAATGTTCTCCACATCTCTGAGCAGACAGGAAAAGCTGCGGCCTCAAACTAACTTCCCACTCTTCTCACTGCAAGCCTAAAAGGATATCAAGAACCGTAATATTTAACGACTGAAACTGCTTTCTGGATTTTAAACACGTGCCGTACTCATCTATCGATTTCAGTCCGACCTCGGCAAACTTCAAAACATCTCGGCAAAACATCTGCACTATTCCTCAAGAAAGCAAGGCGGTCACACTCAGTCTCGTGGAGAAAAGAAGGCAAAAATCAAGGCAAAACGGGACAGATCACTACAAACATCTCTGGAACAATATTGGAACTAGCACTGAAATGTTCAAAAGGAACACTGAGAGAAGGCTCCGTCTCAAAAGGATATTTGCACATCACCACAGCATTTATTCAACATGAAGTTTCCCAGGATTCCTGCACGAACAGCAATTTTAGGTGGTCGTTTTTGGACCGTCTGCCTGCATAATCGAAATCAATTGTTTTATAAGATTACAACAGCCTCAAATGAAATAAAACGAACAGCAGAAATCTACCAATACAGTATGAAATATCCCTGGTCACATGATCATAACTCTTTTGGTCCATGATTTAAGTTTTAGCATTTTCAATCAAATATATCAGCGATTTTAATCTAAAATGAATTCAGTCTGATTCTCATGGGGGGGGGGGGGGATGGGTGTTGAGCGGTGTTAGATAAGTTCCACGTAATTTGCAGGGAACATGCCGAAATGTCCGTCCGGACTGTACCCTCGCCACCAGCCTTCATCAATCATCTCGATGCCGGCGATGATGTCATCTGGGTCAAACGAGATCTCCGTGTCATCAGCTGAAAAGCAGATCAGATTACAGATTAAATGAGTAAAATGACATAAAAAGGCCAAAGTGTACTTCAGTTTTGACTCAAAAGCTTAGCGTAACTAGAAAAATCAGTCTGTGCACTTAGAAGCGCTGCATACTATGCTGATGATTATATTTGTGAGACAGACACTGCACGCATACCAGAGTTTACATGTAAAAAATAAATAAATAAATAATTAAATAAATACAAAGAAGGTGTAAAACCAATATATTATGGGCTTAATGCTGCCTTCACATTTTGTCAGAAATTTCCTACTTCCCACTTCTGAAGTTGTAATTACGAGGTGGTGCTTTGTTGTCAGAAAGAAGAAGACGAAAATGAATGTGGTTTATTGTATCATTTCTGGGAAATTCATCTTGGACAACCATGAAAGAAAGAACAGGAATCATGTTGGACGGCTCATTCATGAGTTCATTCTTGCCTGTTTCTTGGGGAAATCTTGCTAAAGCCAAAAGTCATAGAAGATATTCAGTCAATATCCAACAGGTTTTGAATAAAATTTAGCGTTCCATTTATTGGTAACCATAGAAACATTCACTGCGCTATCTAGATACTCAAATGGCTGACGACTGCTACATTTTGTTCAAATAAATACTATTTTCACTTTTTCCAATATATACAATTTGCATCAAAAGATAATTTGTGTGTGTAAATATACCCCAAGATTTACTCTCCCTCAAGCCATCCTAAGTGTATATGACTTTCTTCTTCCAGACGAATCCAGTCAGAGATATAATAAATAATGTCCCGGCTCTTCCAAGCTTTATAATGGTGGTGAATGGCTGTTGAGAACTGAACACCACTCTCTCGTGAACATGTGTAAGACACTTAGTGGTAGCTAGAGATTATGGTTTATAAAGTTTTAAATATGTTTTTTTTTTCTTACACAAACACATTGATTCAAAACGCTTTTATTAACCCCCTCAGAGCTGTGTGGAGCACTTTTTATGATGGATGGATGCACTTTTTGGGCTTCAAAATCTCTACACCCATTCACTGCCATTATAAAGCTTTGAAGAGCCAGGGCATTTTTTAAATATAACTCTGACTGTATTTGTTGTATAGAAGTCATATACACCTACACTTTGAGGGTGAGTAAATAATGGGGTAATTTTCATTTTTGGGTGAACTATCCCTTTAAGGCCCGCCTAACTTGGAAACTCCGGTATCAAAATGATCTCAGAGTCCCATTTTTTAAATACGACTTGAGAGGCCTTTCATGTCCAATTTATGACTAGAAAACTCGCATTTATGTTAATTCTGTTATTACGAGAAGGCAGAAAAAGATTCAAATAAATAAGCTGAACAAACCAGATTTGCAGTGATTAGTTAAGAAAGAAAAAGCTGCAGTCTTCCAATAAACTCTCAATACAGCAAGAATTTGACCTTTTTCACTGATGCTAATTCTGGGAGCATTTGTAGCCTAATGGTAACGAGCCAACTTGTAACCAGAAGTTCAAGGGTTCAATTCTCAGTACCGACGGGAAATGTAGGTGGGGGGAGTGAACGAACAGTGCTCTCTTCCCCCTTCAATACCCACAACTGAGGTAGCAGTAAAAATATCTGCCTACTGCTCCGGTTGTGTGTCCACAACGTGTTTACTACTCACTGCTGTGTGTGTGTGTGTGTGTGTGTGTGTGTGTGTGTGTGTGTGTGTGCACTTGAATGGGTTAAATGCAGAGGACAAATTCCAAGTATGGGTCACTTAATCACAACTTATTTAGATTACTAATGTGACCCAAACATGCTAAACAATAACGTTAATACAGCATACTAACATAATAAAAATCCAAAAAGAGCTGGAATATGCATCTTTTGACTGATGAAACAACCAAACACTAGCCTAAATCTATTTTCATCAGATTTTCCTAAAAGCATGACTGAGAACTCATGATATAATGATTTTAAGTATTAGGAGAATGAATACAAACGCAGATGTCGAAGCAGAAGAGAACTGTGGGAAAGGAATGTGCATGTCTATGTACTGTATATTCAGAACACATCATCATGTATAATCAATACTCACCAGCCTGGTAGTCGTACAGAGCCCTGGCACACACACCGCGATCATCTGTCGTCTCGTACGTGTTCTGCTCCTCCACCTACGAAACATTCACAAGTACCTCAAATCACACACACCTCACGTCCACTTAAAGACAGCATGCAATGAAAAAACTTTAAACACCCCATGATATGAAAAGTTTGTGGCTTTTGGTTAATATATATTAGTTTGAGCTCATCTATATGCTTAAAATGTGCAATCTTTACCTCCTAGAAAAACAGATGAAAAATAACGATGACTCAAACTGCAGTACACTGAATATCGTCCACTCAAAAAGATGATTAGAGATGATTTTTGCTATAACTGCTGTTTTGTTCCTGTAGTGAGGATCGTACCTGTGCTGGTTCCTCATAGATGGTGTCTTGCTCCACCACCTCCTCATACTGTGGCTGCTTTTGTTCTACAGGCACTTCATAGTTATCAACGACTGCTTGTACATCTGTGACATGAATGAAAACAAGGCAGAGAAATCATTTGCGACGGGTCCTGTAAGAGCACACCTTCCCCACAAGGTGGTGCTGACAATCAGTTGACTGACTGACTCAAATGTGGGCCTGATGATGATAATGTGGCAATGTAACAAAACAAATGACAGGAGCTGATAATGTGTGTGTGTGTGTGTGAATCCCACCTTCATACTCTGGCTCAGGTTCAGGTTCTGGTTCTGGTTCCACATAATGAGATACGGGTTGTTCCTCAAAACTGGGTTCTACTCAAAACACACACACACATATATATGCGTGGAAACACACATGCATGGTAACAAGCACACACTGGGAGAACTGGATTTGTATTCTGACACACTGCAGATGGGTAGAGTTTGAGAGCTGCATGACCAAAATATATCACGCTATGAGTGATTTTATATGATAGTAACTGTATAGATCATCACTATATAGTTATTTTTGATGGGAATTCAACTTTTGAAAACTAGTGTACCATGATGATGCCCAGCCTTAGTTTGAGCAGATAAATCCATTTAAAGAGACAGTACACCCAAAAAATTATTTACACACCCTTGTGTCATTGCAAACCTGTATGACTTTCTTTCTTCCGTGTAACACAAAGGGAGAAAAGCTAAAGAATTTTCTGTCCAGCTCCAAAATAACAAAAATGCACAATAAAAGCATCATAACAATGGTTCATATGACTTGAGAAAGTTCTTTCAGCGGAATGATTTGTTGACTCGCTCATTCAATATCTCACTCATCTTCTTAATCTTAATGACTTCAATCTGCTCCTCACACTTTAGGAGACTGGATTTAGCTCATGAGGATGAACTACTTTTATAATCCTTTTATTGTGTTTTTGAAGCTTGGATTCCTCAGTTCCTCATTACATTGCAAAGTGTGGCCTGGATAGTTTTCAAAAATTCACCTTGGATGGATTTTTCATTTTTAGGTGAACTGTTCCTTTAAGTGCACAAAGCAAACACACAGTGATGTGTTCACAAACTCTCACACAGCATCCTGGAAATCTTGTTTATTTTGAGGTGCACGGTGGAATTTTACAGCAAAGCGTGAGGAAAGTGCGAGTGGTTAGATGTTAGTTGAGATACATGAAAACCCCACACAAAGAGGTAGATGGTGAAAGAGATGGACATCACACCAAACCTCTCCAAGCGAGCGATAAGGAAGGAATGATAAGGTGTGTGTTTGTGTACCTCTGGCTTGTAAAGGTGAGGCTTGACGCACGGGAGAGCGAAATGGCTCTGGGTCACATGACTGCTTGGACAGAAAAGGGCTGTTCAACCGCCCTGAGACACAGAACAGAGAACGACAAAGAGAGAAACCCAAGCTGACAGATGGCTGACGGAGTTCTACACCGCAGAACAGACCACAAACATCGTTTTAGACAGAAGAACTGCAGGCTGTTTAATGACAGTGTCAAATTTCAGACAGACGGACGGGGCTGAGATGCCCAGAGAATGATGGGAGAATGGGAAATACCACAAAACGCTGAACATTCAGGAGTTAGTTACTGGATGCATAGGAAAATACCTTCTAATTCACAGACAAGGCCATTCCTTAAACGTGTTTGAACACATTCAGTGTTTTCACTACATGAAACGTGACCCACATAACAAAAGAGGAGGCTAAATATAGAATGCAAATACTGTGGCATTTAAATAAAACTTCCTATAGTGTAAATAGTGCTTGTAGAGATCTCATCAGGATACTGCTAATATGCAAACTTGGGAATAATTGTGTTATTTATTATCCTGATGATAATAACCACTAAATTATACTGGTAAATCATTTACATAAATATATATACATACATATACAAATATACATACATACATACATACATATATACATACATATATACACATATACATATATATATATATATATATATACACACATATATATATATATATATATATATATATATATATATATATATTATATATATATATATATATATATATATACATATACATATATTATATATACAAATACATGCATTTGTAGATATTTATACACTACTGTTTATATACAATACTGTTCAAAAGTTTTGGGTCAGTAAGAATTTTAAATCTTGAATTTATTTAAAAAAAATGAATAATGCATTAATAAAAATGCCATCATAAAATTAAAATACATCCAGCTATTTTTAATTGTAGTTGGTGAGTGTAAATTCTATTTAAAATACATTCAAATAAAAAACTATTTTAAATTGTAGTGATATTTAAATATTTTATATTAAATTGTAATAATGCTTTAATGTTTTTACTGTATTTTTGATCAAATAAATGCAACTTTGGTGAGTGTAATATACTGCTTTCAAAAACATTAAAAAAAACTTACAGACCCATATATATATATATATATATATATATATATATATATATATATATATATATATATATATATATATATATATATATATATATAGATATATATATATACACATATATATATATATATAATATATATATATATATATATATATATATATATATATATATATACATATACATATATATATATATATATAATAATAATAAATCTACATAAATGTAACAATTATATAATCTATATCCTACTATATATATTAAAATAGTAAATAGTATTAACTACTATAAAAGTAAATATATTACAGAAAAAACATTATCTTTATATATAACACATATATTGTGATTTTTCTGTTTGACTCGTATAGTGAGTGTTTGTGAGGGACGTCCAGATGAACGGTTACCTGGTTTTGGACTGGACTGAGTATTGTCTGTGTTATAACAAATGATTCACAACTCCCGCTTCAATAACAGTTGCACAGGTGTAACAGAGCGCTGGGAGACGAGAGACGCGGCTTCCTGTTACAATTACAGACAAACATTAAAGTAGCCATCACCATATCAGGTATCACGACCGATAACCCTGATAGCAGTACAAGGAGTCTTTTCAGAATATAAGAGCCAGAGATACAAAGTACAGAGAACAGCAGAACAAAAAGGCTGAATCTGCATATCCATCCTACTGTATGCATGTTGAAATTACTGACAAAAGTGTCTGGATAATGTAATGGATCTTCACATTGCATCATGCATGCTTCTGAGGATAATACTGTTTTGGTATTTTGGTAACATTTTGGTACTACTACTTCATACTTCATCATGAATCTTGATAAATCAGCATTCATGACTGAAACTATCGGGTTTATAAACTGGGATTGTGCCAGAGATTTTGGTATATTGATAAAACAGACACTGATTTGAGCCATGGTGGTTTACCAAGTAAGGCATGCTGACACAGACAGAAAGGGAAGAGAAAGAAAGAAAATCTGAGTCAGCAGCTGAGGACACTGCCACACTGTAGGAAGAAACAGTCAGAAGGTTATAAGAAAGTTCAGAGAGTCCTGTTGTCCAGGGCCAAAAGAGATGTTTGATTCTTCCTCTCACTCACGTTGGCTTTTTCCACCGACTCTCCGCGTTTAAAGGGCTTCTGTGCTGCCTGCTTCCTCTCCTCCTCCTCCTCCTCCTGATGGACATCAGCACACTTTGACTCTCACACACTTTGTTTTATTACAAAACCTAGTTAGCTGTATTTTAAAGGTATCATATCTGTTTAAGCCATCTTCTTTCGGCCAAATTCTAGAGCAGAAGTGAAAGCTCAGAGAAAAACCCACCCAAAATGGCAGATGAGAGAAATGTTAAATATATAAATATACTTAAAACATTCAATTCAAAAAGGTACAGATGACAGTAAACAACTAACTAAAATGAACTATTTCTCCCACCCACTTTTTTAGTGGCCCTGGTACTAGAAGCATTTTTCAGATTTATTTATGATTTTTTAAAAAGTCTTCATTCAAGCACTAGAAGTCATGAACCAATCCAATCAGACAAAAAAAATAAAAATTTGTTAAGATAAACCTGTACAAGACTCATTGCAAAATGAAATCAAAGAAATATAAAACTATTTATTTAAAGATCGCCTCGACACATGCTGCGAACTGAATTCTCTCTCTAATTGGAATACACTTATTATTTATTTAAAGATTTGTTAAGGATTTATTGTGAAGCAACATTTTCTGTTTATTCCAGAATACACATGGAACTACATAATAGGTGAGATTTGCTTGTTTATATTCTCTAATTGATGGAGGGTTATTTATTTATTTATTTTTTGCAGAATCATGGGTGATCAGTCCCACCAGGTTTTTGCAGAACAATGTTTTGCAGCAAAAAAATGACTGAATTTGTGGCGGTTTTGCAAATACACATATGCAAAAAAAAAAAAAAAAAAAAAAAAAAAAAAAAAAGATGTCCTGATGCTTTTAAAAACTCCCAGCCTACTTGGTCTGTAGGTGAAAAAAATAGAAAAAAAGAAAAAGAATTTCCAACGATCATTTAATTATTACAAGCATTACAGGGTTAAAAACAAACTACTATTTTTTTTTTGAGTGCGTCAGAAAGTGCAGCCTGCTGTGTTTAGGTGGGTAACCCTGGAAATCGCTATATTACTGCTGTTACATAAGCGCCACCTACTGTCAGAAAGTGAATTTACATTTTCATTCAGTGTCAACTTCACTTGTTCTCTTCTGTTCATCTATCTCTTTATCCATTTTGAGGTTGTTTACAGAGTACGTGAGCCTATTTTACCTAGCATACAAGCAGTACTGATAAAGTAAACCTGTTTGATGGAAATGATGTCGTCACAAGACGCATCTAGGCCCAAAATCTGCAGAAAATCTGAAGCAATTTAGAAATATTGCACGCTCCTCCGAATATTGCAGAGTCATTTTGTGTTAAATTCTGCAATCACAGAATAGCAAAATCCTGGAGTGACTGAGTAATGTAGTTTTTCACCATGAGTTTCATGGATACACATAATTAATTATTTAAAAAAATAAGTTGAAATAATGGATGCTGATAGCTTCAACAAAAGCAAATACAATCAATTAACAACCACAGAGCTCACAGTAGGTCTCTCTTTAAAGGTTTATAAGTTTGCTTAAAAACCAGTTCCCTTAAGGAGAAAATGAAAGGGCTTTTGACTTCCGGAACTGACTGTTGCACTCTAAAGTGTTACACTCTACATTACTCGCTGTTAGTTCAGCAACACCATTCTAGCACCAGAGTCGAGTCTCCAGTGCACTTCTCATGAGGAGTGTTACTTGTATGATGCACATGCATTGCTGCCTATGTTGATCGCTTCCAATTGTTCAATTATAAAGTATCATTTGAGTTAGAAGGCAGCTGCTTAAATACACAGATCACAAGGTCCATCTCATAAGCTGTTGAGAAGCCAAGCCACAGAGCATGCTGTTAAGGTGGGCTGGTAACCACAACCACGATCTCGGATCTAATCAGCTGTGGCCCTTGCAGATCGGGCCCCGAGACCCATGTGAGCTGTACGTGTGTGGCAGTGACCTCTGTGCATATGTCCTAAATACAAAACCACAGATGGTCTTATTTATTTGACTTATTTGTGTCACAGCATCTCACTGGGTTGTAGAAAGTTTATTTAGTAAATTTGGTTTAAAGATTATCTATGTGAAGCCAGAAGTGTTAAGATGATAATTAAAGAACAGTGGGCTCAGACAACCACACTGTGCTAGAAAAAGGGAAGTCTTTGTACACATTAGCAGTGGGCAATATGACATGCGATAGAAGAACTGTGTCAAACGATATAGATTTCCTATAGCGTTTATAGCAACGTAGATATATTTAAGAGGCTACAACTAAGTGCATCACACTGCTTGTGAGAGTGATGAAACATTATGATTTCACAATGATCTGCCATTAACATCTAAAAAAAAATGCATTACAGTTGTTTAAACATTCACTTCCTGTCTAAATGGTTGATTTGTAGTCCAATAAATTGCAAAGTGGATGAAATTTTAATTTTAAATGTTTAAAAGTGTTTTCAAAGGGTTAGTAATTCTTCTAAACTCCTCCCTAAAAATGTTTGATTTGATGGGTAATTCTCTTTCAACAGTCTCTTGATATTTTACAAAATTTGCATGAACATATTCGTAACTTAGAAGAGACAAAAGTGTTTTTGTGCTGCCATTAAGGCTTTAAACATAATGTGGCTTCTCTATAGGAACCATGTCAGAATATGTCCAGAGTGGCGATATGTGGACTTAAATAACTGCGCAGGGGTCTGTGTGTGTGTGTGTGTGTGTGTGTGTGTGTGTGTGTGTGTGTGTGTGTGTGTGTGTGTGTGTGTGTGTCTCACCCATTGCTGTTTCTGCTGGCCTCGATTTTCCGTGTCCTGCTGCTGCTGATACTTCCTATAACACAAACACATGATGTTTAAAATGAACTGAAATTAAATTAAAATGTGCAAAAAAATAAACAAATAAATGAAATGCAGCATGGCTTAAATCGAATTAAAAAATCTAATTATAAAAATGACAGTCTGACCCTTGGTGATCTCACAGATAGTCCATCTAAAAATGAAAATTCTGTCATCATTTACTCACCTTTATGTCATTCTGCAGAACACAAAAGAAGATATTTAAAGAAATGTTGGTAACCAAACAGTTTCAGGTCAATGGAAGGAACCAAAATGTTTTGGTCACCAACATTCTTCAAAAGTGTTCCACAGAACAAAGAAAGTCACACAGGTTTGGAGACGACAAGAGAGTGAGTAAATGATGACAGAGTTTTCATTTTTGGTTGGACAATCCCTTTGAGGATACTCAATGCCCAAGGCGTTTATTTGTTTAAATGTTTCTGACCTCTGTTCATCTATCTGTGATGCCCTCTCTTTGGCTCTCTTTTCCCGTAAATCCGCCTCCTTAACATCTCGGTCCTTCCTCTCTTTATCTAGCCGCTGCCTCTCTTCTGCTGCCCTTCTCTTCTCCTCCTGAAGACGCTTCTCCTCGTCTTTCTGTAAAAGAGACAAAAGCATTAAACAAAACAAAGATAGTTCAAATATAAAAGGGAGACTCAATCAATCATGACAACTCAATAGTTTAGACTATTGTAATAGTATAAGACAATGTTCATATATTTGGCCTTGGCACTCTTTATCTGCTATATGACGCTGCTGCAGAGCAAGTATGGACTTGCTAATGCCAACAGATACTCAGACATGCTGCTGAAAGCATGTAAGATATAATGCTGCTGCTGCATGAATATGCATACATAAATCTCATAGCAGATCTAGACAGGTGGTGCTGGGGGAGGTGGAGGGTTTCAGAGGAACTCAAACAGTCTGTAAATAAATATAATTAAACAGAATATCAAAATAATGGTTCTCAATCAGGGGCCCTGAGCAAACTTCTAAAAGGTGCCTCAAGATGACTTAAAATAATTTAAAATAGAATTAGAAACAGGATTTCTACAACCTAGAAAAACCTGGTAAATGAGGTAGTCGAATTATAAAAAAAAAGATTTCTTGACTTGGAAAAGTCATGTTACATAAGCATTTTTTTAAAACATATTTTATGAAATTACATTTTTATATTTATCCAAAGCTCAAAAATATATTAATGGGTAGAAATTGTGAATAAATATATTTTAAGTTCTTGTCCTTAATCCTTATTCAGCATCATAATCCATAAACTGGAAAGTCACAGGACCTTCAAACATTGTTGTGGATTATGGGGAATCAAGGAGTCAAAAGGTTGTCTGAGGAAACTCCACAACATTTTGCAAGCAGAAACTTTGAATGCTGTATGCTGTATTACCTCTGCTTGGGCCCAGAAATTGTCTTTGTTGGTTTTCTTGATTTCAGACATGGCATTAGTCTTCTGGTAAACAGATCCCTGTATGGAAAAACAATGGTAAATTACGACTAAGCTAAGACATTTGCATTTTCTGTGTTGATTTTAGTGATAAAGTTCTGCGGAGTCGATCAGAACAATTTAAGATACAAAAAAATAAAAAATAAAATAAAAAACCTTTTGAAAGTATGACACTCATACAACTAAAAGCGTACACAAATTAGCCAAAACATTTATTAAACACCCATGCAAGGTGTTTCTCAGGAGTCTGCAGGTGCAGATTCCATGTGGGCCTGATTATAACCAAAACAAGACTTGAAAACAGTCAAACATAACACTAAATAATGCATCAAAACAACATTTATGCATTCACAATGAACTATATGACTCAGCGGCATCTGACAGCACTCAACTGCAGTGTGTGGATACTTTTAGAGTTCAGCAGAGAAATTATTCACATTTCACATTCCGAGCATTCTGGCTCATTCCCTGTGAAATTCCTGACACAGCACTCTGAAAGAGTGTTTGAGATAAACAAACAGCATGCTGGCTCTGACCCTGGCACCACTGTGCCATCATAAGACCTGCCTGATGCCTTCTGCTGCTGACCACAAACTAAACTTACGAAAGATTAAAAAAAAAAAAAAAAAAAAAAAAATAGCACTTCTTTTTCACAAGCAGTTTAAAAACCAAACTAGGTGATTGCATCTTTGGAAGAAAATGTGCATGCATAAGACCAGGCACAACTCATGAACTCTCAATAATGGACAAACTTTTAATGTTATAATGTTAATGATAACTATTTTGCACCAAAAACTACATGATTATTTCCTCTCTGACCCTTTATTAAATCCAGTTTTAAACGGGCTGTGTTTGCTACTGTACCTTTAAGACTTCTTTATGAAAATTACCTCTGTTATGATTAGCTAACCACTTTTTGCTAATAGGGAACATGAATGTAATACATTTTGTATTCAAATGCATTTAAAGTCCTCTTGTGCAATATCAATGTTCACTACCGTTCAAAAGTTTGGATTTCATTTGTTTTGAGGATTTTTAAATGTTTTTGAAAGAACTCCAAGGCATCATTTATTTGATCAAAAATACAATAAAAACAGTAATTTTGTGAGATATTATTACAATTTATTTAATATTATAAAATTTAATTTATTCTTGTGATTTTCAGCATCATTACTCCAGTCTTCAGTCACATGATCCTTCAGAAATCATTCAAATATTCTGATTTGCTGCTCAAAAAAAACATTTCTTATTATTATCAATGTTAAAGGGATACTCCACCCCAAAATGAAATTTTTGCCATTAATCACTTACCCCCATGTCGTTCCAAACCCGTAAAAGCTTTGTTCGTCTTCGGAACACAATTTAACATATTTTGGATGAAAACCGAGAGGCTTGTGACTGTCAAATAAATAACAGTGTCAAGGTCAATAAAAGGTATGAAAGTCGTCTTCAGAATACACCATCTGCCACGTAGTCATTATTTTTGTTTTCTTCGCTTACAAAAAGTGTTCCTGTTGCTTCATATAACGTCTGATGGCAGATGGAGTATTCTGAAGACGACTTTCATACCTTTTCTGGACCTTGTCACTGTTATTTACTTGTCAGTCTATGGGACAGTCACAAGCCTCCCGGTTTTCATCCAAAATATCTTAAATTGTGTTCTGAAGACAAACGAAGCTTTTACGGGTTTGGAACGACATGGTGGCAAGTGATTAATGACAAAATTTTCATTTTGGGGTGGAGTATCCCTTTAAAAACAGCTGGACTGCATAATATTTTCTGGAAATAGAAATAGAAAAAAAAAAAAATTACAGACCTCAAACTTATGAACAGTAATGTATATATGTTCAAGGACTAAAAACGGCACTGGACACTGCTCTGGTGCATTGTGGGCAAAACGTGTGTGTGTGTGTGTTGAACTGACCACAGGCCCCTGCGGCCCGGTGTCTTTGAAGCGACTGGTCTCTTTGTGAAAGCTGTAGTTGGCTCCTGAGGCTTTGGCCACTTTCTGCATGATGGCTTCAGGCTCCACGTCCTCCTCCGCCCGTGCGTTTATCGTCACGTGAGCTCCCTGCAGAAACAGCACTGTCAGTTTAGTCCCACACATAAACATGTTCTCAAAACTCGTTTTAAACATGCGTACGAAACTATCAGCCGGAAGCGTCAAGACTCACAGATTTCAAGCGAAACATGCCCACGCACACACTTCCTTCAGTTCATATATTAGCAACCTTTGGCTGTGTGTAAGCTCTTACTGATCATAAACACAGCCAGCTTAGACATACAAACACTTTCTAATCAGAGGAGGAGGCCTCCACCCATTTCTCTGTTTACACCAATTTGTCTGATGCAAGCAAGTGATTGGCTCAAAATTCAATCAACAACTTTTGAAGCATTTTTATGTCTAAAGGGTTGATTTTTATCTCAATCAGGATGATATGGACCTAATTCAACCTATTTCATTTCTAAATCTGCCTCCATCCAATCAAAACACAACTGATAGATTCCCTGCCCTACTTTTCATAATCCATTTCATTTGGATGTACATCACAATATGGAAGAAAACATCCACTTTTGCTAGTTCTGTTACATTGCAATATTGTTACAAACCAATATTAGCCCCAAATAATGCTAGCCCCAAAAAATCCAATATAATTAAAAAAACTCCATAATAATGAAATTTCATAATGTAGACAGAGAGCGTGCATATCTAAGTCTTCAATATTAATTTATATATTAGCCTATAATAAATCAGTACACTAGATGAGGTCAAATAAAACATGTATGAGTCGACATTCTACTGATTTGTGCTTATTGGTAAAAGTGCAATACTGAAAATGTAAAAATAAATTTCTCAAATGACAATGATCTTTTCAATTATAATTTTGAGCAAAAAAATCTGTTTAATATTATACAGCATGAAGAAAATATGATGAAAAGTTTTCACTGACTAAAACTAGACTAAACAAAAACAGAACAAGGTTGACTAAATATGATAATAACTTAAAAGTACATTTGATACAAGGACTAAGATTAAGACTATATTAACACTTGAAAGAAGTCTGTGCTTCTTCTGTGGCACCTTTGTAGTGCAAAGATAGATTTCAAAGATACTGATTTCATTTGACTGATAACAGCCTATAGTGTATTATTCTAACTGAACTGACTGATTCACTTTAAAAGTTTAACATGAAAGATGCATACATTTATAAATGTAAAAAAAGCTCATAGAAATCAATTTGGTTAATATCATCCCTTAATGTGAAAGTGGAAAGTGAATTTCTGCTTTAAATTTGGACCAGCTCTAATTCTTTTTTAGACACAATAAGAGCTTGTGGTTGGATGCTGTCACTCTCTGCATAACCAGCAACGAAGCCAAACCAAATGTGTCTGAATATAGCCCATGATGTCATATCCTGTTGTGAGAGTCTAACCTGCACAACGCAGCATTGTGAGTCATAGTCGGAGTTCACAGACCGTTAACTCAATCACACAACCATACACACTATTCACAATACACACACACTGAAAAGAACGACAAAATAGCCCAAGTACCTTAAGAAAGTTAGCGATGGAGCTCACATGATTTGCACACTGGCCTTTTCTGGCATCTTTAACACCCTCACCGGTCTGAAAAAAAAAAGTTATATTACAGTAATGGCACATACTGTATAACAACAGTTATTTTTGCTGGAAATTCAACAAAGAAAAATAGTTCATATCTCAAATAACCAAGTGGTAATGCTTATTTTAAGATGATCCAGTAAATAAATTAAAGAAACCATCATGCTGCCCAAAATGCTGATTTGGTGCATAGGAGCTAAACGGATTCATAAATACATTTGACAGAGGGACTTTACTGCGGCAATAAGGTCAGTAAATCCCAAGGGCATCTCTGCGGTGCTATGCAGTCGAGAAACAAAATCGATGTGAAGAGCTACAGGATGTTCAAAACTCACCCAGTTGATGAGGACGTATTTGGGAAGGCCAGAGTTGGGGTCTTTAACGCGGCAGAAAGCGTACATCACCTTCCCGCTGTTCAGCTCCTCGACCAACTCCTCCAGACCACCATCTGAAACCACACACTCACACAATCAGTAATGAACTCATGTTTTGGTGTAAAATCTTTAAAATAATTCTACATAAATAGATAAATCTGACAACTGAGGCATAAACCTTCACTTTCAGATGAAGAAGAGGAATATTTTTACGGCTAATGTTGTAGGTTTGCATTTTCATCCAATTCAGATAAATCCGATATCCGATAAATATCGGCCGATAATTAATGCGCATCGTGTCAGTAAAGCCGGTGAGCAAATCCACGTTCATTATCAGCATGGATTTGTGCAGCATGTCAGTTAACAACGGCTCTGTGTAGTAACAGCTGCTTTATGTAAAAGTAAAAGCACCGGCTTTACTGACAAGATGCGCATTAATTATCGGCCGATATTTATCGGATATCGGATTTATCTGAATTGGATGAAAATGCAAACCTACACCATTAGCCGTAAAAATATTCCTCTTTTTCATCTGAAAGTGAAGGTTTATGCAAGTAAAAAATACATGTATTTTGTTTTGAAAACATTCCAGAATAATGACGTTGTTTTAAGTTGTTTTGTTAGAAAACGATTGTGTAAATTTAATACATTTGACCTGTTAAGCTCAAAGGAATTTCAAAGCTTATACTAGCGATTGGTAGATATTCTTATAAAAGGAATTCAAAAATTATGAAACCAGTAAAAAATCCAGATGCTAGGGTATTCATTAGACCAGGGTTATTTAAATACTATATAAGATTTTCTCTTTTTTTATTGTTCATTGGAGTCTTTTATCATATCGCTGTTTCAGCTGTGTTAGAAATGCATAAGCTGTGCATTAGTGATTTTAGCACATAACACCTAAAATCCATGTTTATTCACAGTTGGCCAACTCTTTTTCTTCACACATGTAGGAAGAACTTTGGACAAATCTTTAGATGAATCTCAGCCTGTCCTTGACAGTCTGCTGGTTCGGTGCACCCTTCATGCAATCAATACAAAGAACACACTGTACTGAAAACAATGGCTGCAGGCTGAAGATGGACGTACGCTGACACTGTTTGCTTACACACTACATGATCCTAGTGTACTGCACTAAATGAGTCTGCACACGATCAACAGCAGAAGAAAACCCACCTCCTTTCTCTGCTAGCCTGATGTCATTGGTGTTTCCCTCATAGGTGAAGAGAGCCCTGCAGAGACATCAAACGTGTGAAGGACGTTCATTACATAAGTGTTACACAGCCAGGTCACTGAAGATCGAGCGCAACATGAAACACTGTTCAAATGTTAAGTCCATAATCTGATGCCTTTTAAAGTAAAATCAGAATTTTCAATGAGAAATAATAACATAGGGTGATACTTTTCATCCATCAGGAACTGATTGGGTATGTAATGTTAGCCAGAAAGGAAAGTCATTTTCTGAGGTGGAGCAGGTTATTACATTGCATTGAAAATATACTTTTATACTGGAAATTAAACCCTTGAGCTTTGTGTCCTAAATCAGACTTCTGTCTTATCAGATTAGTAACAATTGTGATTTTAGTTTGTATCTCGGTTTCAATATTGAATTCGTAAAGGGATGGTTCACAAAAAAATAATATTCTGTCATTATTATTTACCCTCATGATATTCCACATCTTTGTGAGTTTCTTTCTTATGCAGAACATAAAAGATATTTCGAAAAATGTTGGTAATCGCAAATATTAGAGCTCATTGACTTTTATTGAATGGATGGACAAAAATAAATAAATAAATAAATAAAAAACATTTGAAAGATTTCTCAAAATTTGTGTGTATATATATATTTATTTATTTATTTAGTTCCACAGAAGAAAGAAACTCAGGTTTGGAACAACATGAAGTTTAGTATATGTTAACTTTTATTTATTTATTTTTTGGATAAACTATCCATTTAACTTAAGACCTAAAAAGAAGAAATTTTGTAATTTTGTAAAATTTTATAAAGTTTTTAATAATTTACCAGGACAATAAGTGTAATGCAAGTAAAAATACCATAAATACATGTTACTTGAAAAAAGATAAAATATAAAATAAAAAACTGACATAAAACTCATTTCTCATTTTTGTTTATTTTATATTGCTCTCAAATAACTAAAACTAAAAATTCATAAAAAACTATATTTAAAAAAAATCCCTTAAAATGAACAACAAAATAGAGACAATAAAAAAAGACAAAAACAACAAAATTAAAATAAAACTGAAAATATAAAATTAAAACTGATTCAAAATATTAATATAATAGTATATCAATGATAATAAAACACACAGTTTTATAAACGCAAAGTGAAAAGCCTCAGTTGGGCAAAAGCGCCTCTGAAATGTCTGTAATATGAAGCAGATATTGAGGTGGCCCTGCGTGTGTGTGTGTGTGTTTAGTTCTGATTCTCACTAAATAAAGACACTTGTACAGCAAGGAAGCTGTGTCAACTTCCTCTGAAACACAGAGGCCAACTCAACAGAAGACTCTTGCCTGTCAGAAACAGGAAGTGCTATAATGAGGAATAAGAACTGCAGCAGCTTTATTTCTAGAAGATCGCAGGTCTGGTCATCCTGTGACATTCATGATCTGTTGTGGTTTGAAGTGGAAATGAAAGTCGTTAAGACAAAGCTGCTTCTTTAATAGGCAACGTTAGGTTGAGCCAGTACCTTCCGGAGATCTATGATGACTCATTAAAATCACAGATTTTGTGACGGTTTGTCTGTCAGGAGGAGCCCATCATAAACTCCTCCGTCTGTGTACAAACCGCTCTCAAGTAGTGCTTGACCAGGCTTTTGAAAGGCCAATACTTTATATATAGAATCTCGTGGGTCCAAATGTAGAGTTTAAAATCCGAACTGTAGATAAATTCATAAAACTAAATGACAGAAAATAGTTAACAATGCTTACTCAATTTTCTTAAATAATAATCATAATAAATAAATAAATACATGCGCACTTTGACACATTATGATTTGTCAATCTACAAATGGCCAAATTTGAGAATATTAATTGTCTTGGTCCATCTTTAAGGGGTCAATATCTATTGTTCAACATGAAGTTATCAGTGAGATTTTTAAACGTTCTTGAATGAGAAATGCAGCAAAAATAATATTGGGGGAAAAAAAAATAAAAAAAATAAAAAATAAATATATTTTAAGTTAAAACAATTATTTTTCATTGTAATATATATTAAAATGTAATTTGTTCCAGAAACATTTCTTACTGTTATCATTTAAACTTATTCTTGTTAACTTATTTTGTTAAAAATTATTATGTTAAAAAATGCTTAATATTTTTGTGGAAACCATGATACTTTTTTCAGGATTCTTTTTTATTTAAAGTAGAATAAAATAAAAGTAAAACAATAATAAAATTAAAGCTATCAATAGAATAAAAGTATTAATAGTAACTAGAGTACAAGGAATAAAAGTAATTCCTTTAAAAAAGCCAAATAATAATAATAATATTAATAATAATAATTCTGGCCACAAACTTTTTAATCATAATGTACATGTTATTTTTACACATTTGTGAAACTGGAGTGTCTGTATGTGTGTGATTCTTCTCAAATGATGTCGAATCTCTGGGTAGGACGAGGAGTGTAATTAATGTAGGTCATTAATAATCACTCTTCATTTCTGAAGCGTTCGTGACCCAACTCAAGAGCATCCGACCAGTCCGTCCTCCTCTCCACTTCTTCAAACTGAAACTCACCTACACTTCAGGGAGCAGAGCTATAGGACTTTGGTTAGGTGTCAACCTGTCAAACATTAATATCATTTCCGTTTGAGGAAGAGGAAGTCTCTTACTGATCTTTATACAATTGTCTTTGACACTCGTACATTTGCGGAACATTCTGGCTACAAAGAGCAACTATTTCTGAGTATAAGACAATGAGATTGCATTTAAATTGAGTCAGAAATAGTAGGCAGGGACTTGTCAACCTAGCAGCCATATATGGACAAAAACTACAGGAAAATAAGGAGGTAGGAGTGGTTGAACACGAGTGCACGTCTTAAACCCCAAGTTCTCCAAAAGTTGGGATGCTTCTGAACTGATCAGATCAACTCATGCGTGCAAGCATGCAAAGCAACACTGCACTGAGATCAAAGCACGTGCATAATTTCACATAAACGTTCATCGTTGGCCAGAGAGCAACAGTGTATTACTGGGAGGAAATCATTTCTGGAAGATTCAGTGTTTTTGTGCACGAGCTGTGAATGGATGAGGGCACACGGATAAAGTGCAGTGATCTCGCTAACATCATAAACCATTGGTCACTGCACTGATCCAAAAGGGCATTAATGATGATCAATGTTGTGATAAACACAAGTGATGCGTTTAAAATGCCAGAGGAGCAGCTAACATGCTAAACGTGAGGATGTCAGTGAGTGTAACGGAGACACTACCCTTGAGTCACTACTCACCAGTTAGTCTCCGACTTCTCATCCACCACCTCCTTGTAGGCCGCGGTAAGAGCTGGGCCGTTTTTGCTCAGGTTCACAGCCATGATGGGCAAATCTGTGGGTTTCTGGCCGTCCGACACAGGGGACAGACGCTGCAGCGAACTCCGGGGGTAGATGGGGATCTCTCGCAGACAGGAAGCGCGCAGAGCCACATCACGTAGCACTCACTCCTCCCTGGAGCGACATTACGAAGCCTACTATGGTGAAGGCGGGGCTCATGAATATTAATTACGCTAAGCGAGGTTCGCTCATTAAGCGTTCCTGATTTGCTGCAGGGCTGACGCAAGTATGTGGGCGGTTGTGTGCTGGCGAATGATGACTCGCCTCATGATTATTAATGAGGACATGAGACTTCTGAAGGTTACCAAGCAACTCTCTGGCATAGTAGAGTTTTATAAACCACGCGGCAGCGCCATCTGATGGATAGGCATGGATCAGCACATGGACGCGGTTACTAACACCACCTTTCTAAATAATAATATTTTTTTTTTCAAATCTATAGTCAATGAAATGAGACTGAACGTCTATAGAAGTATCCTAAAATGTAAAATAACAATTTAAACAACGTAGAATATAGATTTTAACCAAATAAATAGGCTACCTTTATTTCTTAAGACAAGGGATGGTCAAAACGAGAAATATACACATTTAAAAGTTATAATTAAAAAATGCAACAGGACAACCATTTTTAACATGATCAGTGTTTAAATTTCTTTCATTCTTTCTTTCTTTTTTTTCTTTCTTCAGGATTCTTTGATGGACAGAGAGTTCAAAAGACCATTAAAAAATATATATATCTATATCTATATATATATATATATATATATATATATATATATATATATATATGAGAGGATTTTTTTTTTTGAATGGTAGAATTTTATGGTTTTAAAATATTAAGCAGCACAACTTTGTAACTGATAAGAGTAAGAAATGTTTCTTGAGCATCAAATCAGCATATTATACAGATTTCCGAAGACTCGTGTGACTCTGAAGACTGGAGTAATGATGCTGAAAATTCAGCTTTACATCACAAGAATAAATAATTTTTACATTTATTTTTGATCAAGTAGCAGCACTCTTGGTGAGCAAGATTATTACAGTTACACTATATACAGGTCACACATCCATAGCTGAGGAATCACAAAATTGATATATGATTAAATTGATTAAATGTCTCAGAAAAGTAATATAATTGTAATATATATTGTAATATTGATCTTATATATATATATATATATATATATATATATATATATATATATATATATATATACTATAAAATGACATTATTATCTGAATTCTGTCTGATAACGCAGTTTTGAGTTTTGTAAAAGTCTGTGGTGTTGTCTATTCAATAAATCCAAGAGAATGTATTAAACAAAAGGAGCTTTATTCACTAAAGTTGACACCTTGGAGGTTAGTCTCAGCTGTACTGAGTCTGAGGAGAGAGCTGGTTAGATGACAGGGTTTTCTAGCACAAACAGTTAGCAAGGAGAGGTCATTATGGCTCTGTGTACGTGTGTACATGATACACAAAGTAGTACAGTACCAATCAACAGTTAAAACAAAGTAAACAGTACAGTACAGCTGCTTATACATTGATGGTTAAGGCTAAGGTTTTATTGAGGGGTCTTGAGGGAGGGGAGAGAATGGAAAAAAGATCCCTGATATCTTGCAAATAGCTGCGGAAAAAGGTTTGTAGATTACCAGAGTGCAAAGCATGCTATACTGCCTTAGCACAATCTCAAAAAGGGTTGCAACTCGACCGGCTGCTTCAGATGAAGCATCAGAGAGAAGCAACTCATAATTCCAGGCTGACTGCATTTGAGCTGATGACTGGAAGACGACAAATAAATAGCAAATAAATAAATAACTTAAACGTAACATTGCAAAACTAGTGAGCCACATTTAGTAGTGAAAAATTTACTGATGCAAAGACGATACCATTGGTCTTTGAATCAAAGTTGGGAGAAGTTAACATAAAATTTTACATTCACTTCAATTAAAAAGGAATAAAAATCTATCATCATTAACACACCATCATGTCTTCCAAATCCAACTGATGACCTTTTTCTGTAAAACACTAAAGGAGAAATTTTGAAGTTTGTTCATGCTGCTCTTTTACGTACAATTAAAGAGAAATGGAGACTGCAGCGGTCAAGCAACAATTGCAAAGATTTCCAATAAATATCTATTAAAATTTTAGTTGGAAACAAATGGCAAACTTTTGATTTGGAGCTTGAACGTTCATGCTCCCATCTGCTTTCATTGTAGGTATCTTGGAGAGATGAGGTGTCCAAGTCACAACATCTAACTACTGGGGTGCCTCAGGGCTCTGTTCTTGGACCACTTCTCTTCTCTGTCTACATGGCATCACTAGGTTCTCTCATACAGAAACATGGCTTTTCGTATCACTGCTGTGCTGATGACACTCGACTCTACCTCTCATTCCATCCTGATGATCTGACAATTGCTGCTCACATCTCAGCTCATCTAACAGAATGCTAAATGACTAAAAGTAAATGTATGAAAGCAGCGCGAACATCTAAATTTCTCTTTTTGTGTTTCACAGTGAAAAGTCATACATTCCGTTTGGAAAAGTGAGTAAATGATTGCAGAATTCATATTTTGTTGTAAACTATCAATAAACTATTGTGTGTAGAACACATATACGGTGCTTAATATAATTATGGCAATATTTAGCCCTTTTCAGGGAGTCTTGAGTCATGGGCTTGTGAAGCACAACAACAAGATGAGAGTAAAGAAATGATAACACCACACTTCCCTACCCTCACCCTACCCCCAGCACCACATAAGACTGAAGACATTTTACATTTTTTTCATTCTGCTCTGTGTAAACATCTTGATCATCCACCTCTAAATAGGCAGCCACGAGTTAATGAGTGCGTTTACAAAAATTAATTTACAGTAAAAGTACTTGAGTCCAGCACCTGTGCTGGTCATACATCAAACGTACCATCTACTCTGTCAAAAGTTAGTAATATTAGTGACTACAGGAACAAGATTATCTAAAGATTATTAAGGATTACACTTTTGCAGAAAGATTTGTAGAAGAGATAAATGCTAAATAGCCAAAAAAATATTGCATTCATACGCTATGATGTGCTCATTGCCTGCAAATCTGAAAGGGGCATAATCACATTTGGCAGAAATGGTGGCATTTCATTTTTTCCCCACAGTCCCATGGTTCAGCATTTTTGCTCCCTCTTTTTTTTTTCTGCAAGCAAATTGGGTGAACTTTTAAGACAAGTATAAAAATCTGCCTTGATTCCTAAAGCAACTTCACAATACTCATCAAAACAAATACTTACTCATCTGCCATATCATGCACATGCGGCTGAGGTAAATAAAATTTAGTGGCCATTCGCACAAGACATGTTTTTGCATTAAAAACAGGTTGATGGAGCTTTCCATATACATTTGTTCGACCATATGTACAGTAAATAAGGTTAACGTTCCCCCAGATTCATCTGATTGGTCCATTCTTTTCAAATCGACAGCATTCCACTGCGCATCAAACGATGAACAAAATAGTGTTTGAAAAAAGATCAAGCAACATTAAAAATACAGCGCAAACAGAAAACAAGAGCATGTCCTGTGGGAACGGCCAGCTTAATTCTGAAATCGACACTCAAGGTTTAATAAACAATATGTCAAAAGGAGATATGATTATAACCAAAAAAAAAAGAAAAAAGTTATGTCTAATATTAAAAATGAACTCTGTGTCCTAATGAGATACAATGCAACACGCCACAAGATAAAAGGTTTGCTTTTCCATTTTGCTTCCGTCCTAATCAACAGCGATGGCGATAAGAGACGAGTGACAGGTGATTCTATTTTTCAAAAATGTAATTTTAAAAACACATTTCTTTTTCAATTTCTGCTACCTCATGGCTGACAACGATTAGACTTATCTCATGTATGCGTTTTGTAAATATTTAAAAGTTTCATTTGTGTTTAATTTTTGTATGAATTTAATGTCATAATGAAAGCAGCAATGGATAGTTTACCTCAGATCTTGAAAACACCTTGAAAAAAAAAAAAATCAAACTGTGAACTCTGTGTATTTCACAACAAAATTACAAATTTGTATCAGTCACTGAGTATATATGTTAATTATTGTTAAATTTGATGAAATTACATATTTATCCATTTCACAGCGAGAGAGCAGTAAACTTTCAGAGAGAGCTCCGCCCACACACTCTTCTGATTGGCTGTGAATTGTGATCGCTTTTGTTGTATCTTGTGACTTGTCGTGTCTGTTGTGGACAGACAAATTCACCCCATACCATTAAAAGGTCACTATTTGAGGAAACTGCCATTTGTAGTGGTGACTGAAACCGAAGTGGACATTATGGAGTGCACTCATTCAATGCATCTCGATATCTAGTGTACAACCAGTGTACACTCACATGTGCTAAAAAACATGTGAGGGTCGAGCCAAATGAATTCCTGCAGCTCTTCTGGTGTACTCGGTGTCCGAGTTCACACACTTGTTTTCATTCACTCCTGAAAATTGAATAAATTAATGAAACAATGAATGAGGGTATGTGGAATCTCTTTGCAAATCTCCTTGCAACGACCCTGTTTAATACTAAAGTTTTATTATAAAATTTTTTTATAGCACAAAGATATAGACTCACTTGACTATTTATGACCTCCATTTGTTCAAAAATCAAATCCCATTATCTCATTAGGACACAACCTCTTCTTAATCACATTCATAGTGTTTTATGGGATAACACTGAAACGGCAGGAAGTTGGAAACTACAGTAAGGTCTTTCTGACATCCGATTTTTTACATTCTACCACAAACTGTTAAAAATGTTAAGTGTACGAGTGCACACACAACTATGGTTTCCGCAGGGACTCCGATGGGATGGTGCGACGGCTCAGACATGATCAATCCGGTCTCGCCGCAATTCCAACTTCAGCCCGACGTTTCCTCATTCAGTGATGACGAGAGTGAGAACGCAACACTGAGAATATCACTAAGACAGTAATAACAGAACTAACAGTAGTACAAGTCTAACTTCCTGGGTTGTGGTTCCCCCGAGGTTTGTCCGGTTTTACAGTTTTCCTGGAGTTTTCCAGGCTAAGCCGTTGTGGCGGCGGATCTGGGAGAACGGCACATGTACCAGCGGCTCTCACCTCCTCACCTCCGCCTTCTGCTTCTCTTCCAAGGGTCCGGTGTTTAGATGTCCCCTCCCCTCAACATTCACTTCTTTTGACTCCTCTTGTTCAAAGTAAAAACACGATTCTCTGTCCGTTTGATTCTGTAGTGTTTTAGTCGCAGGCACTCTCACATGGCGTACTTTTGCGTCCATTCTCTCGCTAGTCTGTTGTACCTACAAGCATAAAAATGATAAACCCTTATGATGTAATTCGAGCCACATTTCTGTTTTATTTCATTTTATTTAACAATGGGCAAGAATGCTTTACATAAAGTGGATAAATTGTGACACTGTTTATTGGGTCAATCACAAAGGACTATCTACGTTACACGTTACTACACCACAAGGATGCACTGTTTCTACGTGTATTTAGCTTTGATTTAAAACAAAAACAGCGCATCCTTGTGGCGCGGATGACACAGAAGAGCATGCGGTGAAATGGAGAGACACAGAGGAGACTGTTGACAAAGGAATTATTGAATAAAGTCATTATTTTTGTTTTCTTCGCTTACAAAAAGTGTTCCCGTCGCTTCATATAACCCAGATTGCACTTCTGATGGCAGATTGAGTATTCTGACGACAACTTTCATACCTTTTCTGGACCTTGACACTGTTATTTACTTGGCAGTCTATGGGACAGTCACAGGCCTCCCGGTTTTCATCCAAAATATCTTAAATTGTGTTCCGAAGACGAACAGTGGATCAGTTAATAACGTTACAAATAACGAACAGTTTCTTGCACCGACCGATCGTTTCACTTCATAAGACCTCAATTTATCGTCAGGAGCCACAGGCATCAATTCAGTATTGCTTAGTAGCTTTTTTTTGACTCTCAAAGTGATGGTAACTGTTGACTTGCATTTTTGTGGAATTTTTTTCAGATATTCTGATGAATGGAAAGTTCAAAAGAACAGGATTTACTTGAAATAGAAATCTTTCGTAACATTATGCATGTCTTTACTGTCATTTGTGATCGATTTAATGCATACTTGCTGAATAAAAGTATTAATTTCATTAAAAAAATGAAACTTATAAAACACCTACATCTTGGATGGCCTGAGGGCGAGCAAATTAACAGCAAATGATCATTTTTGGCTAAACTATCCCTTTAACTATGCTTTTAGCAAACACACCTGTCTGGAACATTCATCCGCCCCTAAACATGACGCTGAAGAAAGCAAACCGTTATTGGTCACTTTACTGTACAGTCAGACGTCTTCCTTTTGCAAAAGTGAGCAGTCCATGGCCAGTCAAAGCGGCTGTAGAGCACAAACCTAACAGCATCAGTCAAAAATCTGACTACATGAGTCTAACACGTCCCAAACAAGCCAAGACAAGCTTTTTATTAATGGGTTTAATATGGAGAGAAGTCCAGGTCACAATGTCGCAACTAACCTGGCAGATTAATACAGAATTAAACGGTCTCATGTGTGCGTGTATTGGCAATTTTACAGCAGCTCTGAATTTGGCTCATTCAATCACAGTATAAGAGTTCTGAGTCTTTTGTTCTGTTACATAAAGCTGTTTTTGTACACTTATCATGTGACATCCATTAAATAAAAGCAGAAACACATCACAAGCAATGAAGTACTTTTCATTTGTATTCAATTCATTGGATTTTCCAAAAACAGGCATTTGATCAAAACAAGAAAAATTAACACATGAACCATTTTTGAAAAGGCCATTAAAATATGCACGTAATTGTCACTCACTTTTCTCTGTCTGCTTTATATGTATGTGCGATCTCAGGTACCAGCGGGTCATCTGGGTTCGGGTCACACAACAGGGAGCAGATGGACAACAAGACTAATAAAGAAAGGGAACACATTAAAAATATATAATACCAAAACCTCCTGATCGTCTCTGCTGCTGGAATGACTGTGTTTGTTTGTCATATAACACAAACAGCTTCCCGTGGAGTGATCCAAACTAGGTCATTGCTTAATCACTACAGTCTGACAACACAATCAGCCACACTGGGCTCAGCGCTCTGCTATTAGCCAGAGACGCCACGGCTCTACAGTACTCAAAACAAACACTGTCAAGCCACATGAGAACATCATAATACCTAAATTATAACAATCATCTGTCGTGAGAACAGGAAAAAATGTACTGTAGGTTTTCTGATTCACATTATTAGGAAAAATACATTTTACTGTAGTAATTATTCTAAACATAAATGCATTGACGTGATTATGCAAATTCAAATGTATTAACAGAAGAATCTCAATACCTGCATTTCTTTGATATACTTGGTAAAACTACTAAATGTTTGCTTAATTTGTTAGCAGTTAAATCACTAGGTATTGTATAGCATTTAACTCAAATAGAAATATTTTGTAACATTTCAATGTCTTTACTGTTATTTGTGATCAATTTAATACATCCTTGCTGAATAAAGGCATTCATTTCTTTAAAAACATTACAATAACTTTTGTTTATTTCGTTTAGTGTACTGTACATATACAGTAATAAGGTACTGTAGATTTTTTACATTTTATTTTCAAAGTGCTTGCATCATGCATTGAGATGTTGCCTGAATCTTACCTTTGGATACAGTAAGTGCAGGTGACCACTGAGATCGCAGGATGTCCAGACAAATACTGCCGTTACTGTTAATATTGGGGTGGTAGATTTTTGTGGTGAATGCGACCTGTCAATCAATGCAAAGTGTACTGATTACAGAATTACAAACAACAATTACGTACATTTGCATTTGACTAATGTCTCCAACCACAATGAATATCACAAAGCAACTTACCTTTGGTGGTTTAAAGGGGTAGTCTGTTGGGAAATGAATTGTAAGGAAGAAAACCCCTCCTTGGTATGGACTGTCGTTCTAAAAACCAAGAACATAGCTTTGCTAATATATGCATGTACTGCAACCGTCACAAAACAGGCAATATTTTAACACATCACAATACATAAAAATAACAATAAAAAACAACTACAAAAAACTAAAAAAATTTTAATAAAAAGTAATTATAAACTACTATTTCCTTTTTTTTATGTACAATCTTATGAACTGCACTTGGACGTGGAGATCAGCCAATCAGAACAGAGGCTATTTACATATAGCAGTGTTAAAGGTACACTAACCTGATTATTTCACTAAACTTTAACTGTTTGTGGTACAAGCAAACTTTCATCAACATTGTAAGTGGACTTCTAGAAGAAAATAAAATGCTAAAAAGGTGTTAAATGTCCCTTTTAAACAATTTAAAAACTTTTCTTAAAGGGATAGTTCACCCAAAGATGAAAATTACCCCATGATTTACTCACCCTCAAGCCATCCTAGGTGTATAGGACTTTCTTCTTTCAGACGAATGCAGTCAGAGTTATACCCCATTTACACAGCATGGTTCAAGTGACCCAATTCCGATTTTTTCCTCTCATGTGGCACAGATCCCTCTGAGCTGTGTGGAGCCCTTTTTATGATGGATGGATGCACTTTTTTGGGCTTTACAAACTTGACACCCATTCACTGCCATTATAAAGCTTGGAGGAGCCGGGACATTTTTTAATATAACTCAATAGACAGAGAATTTTAAAACAACAACAAATTACACCAAGCATCCCTAGATTCCAAAAAAATAAAATGAACATCACCATACATGGGTGAACTGTCCCTTTAACTAATTTCAGGATTACCACACATTTTGATCAAAGAATTTCCATGATTTTTCCAAGACATTTTAAGATTTTATTAATTTTAAGTCTATTAATTTTATTGATCTTAAGTGTATTGTCCCCCCCAGAACTGGAAATCACAATTCCCTGATATTTCATGACTGTGGGAAGGCAGAAAAATGGCTGCTTACCGGCCCCATTATTGTTGCCTGCCAGTGAAACACTGAAAAACATGATTAATTTTATAAAATCAATAGCCAGTATTGAAGCAGAGCACGAACTGATCCAGTGTATGCTGAAAATGATAGTTAGTGTTGGACGATCTAAACAGGATCTCTATTAGAGTGAATACATGTGAATATCTTTACATTTAAACGGTAATCTGACAAAATAGTAACTCAATAGGGACTCATATACTCACAGTCCTCTCCGACCGGACCTGCTGAACACTGGGCTGGTGGATCTCTCTGTAGGTCTGTCAGTTCCTGAGGGAAACAAAAGGGCCATGTCATGTAAAACAGCACTTCTGGTGCAGGAAACCTTGATTATTTGATTATGGGTGCACTTCAGAGAAAACTGACAGAAGAAAAGAAAGGATTCTTGGTCTGATCAAAATGTTATCAGCACCAGGATACTTCATTTACTCAAAATGCTTTCTAAAAACAGAATTTGGCTCATGTTAGTGTAATGTGGCTGCAAACACATACTCCTAATGCTTTGGCTCTGAGGTTTGTTTCCATATTGAGATAGAGATTGTTTCCGGAGCACTGCCAGCACAACCAACACTGTGGCAGTCACCTCACTGTACCTAACAAACTGGTCTGAGAATGAAATATGGCTGTATAAACAAAGGGTGTGGCTGAAAATATCAGGGTGTACAGAAATATCAGTTGTGGAAAACAGGCTATTCATATGTCTTTCATTTAAAAAAAAATTAAGCTCTTGCATTTTTCAAAATGTGATAGAGGTAAAAGTGTATCCGTGTGAATCTAACTAACACCAGGAAAAAAAAAAAATACATTCTGCATAAAGACAAAAATATTGTGCTCGTAATTTAACATTATGTTAACTAACAAGATGTATTTATTATGTTTTTGAAATAAGCCTCAATGCTCACCAAGATTGCATTTATTGATCAAAAGACAGCAAAAACTGTATTTTTTCATATATTTTTTTGTAATTTATTCCTGTGATGTCAAAGCTGTATTTTCAGCATCATTACTCCAGTCTTCAGTGTCACATGATCCTTCAGAAATCATTCTGATTTGCTGCTCAAGAAACATATTAGCAGCTTATTATTTTCTTATTATTAATATGCAATAATAATACATTTACTTTTAATATTTTGGTGCAAACTGTTACTTTTTTAAAAGAGTTCTTTGATGACCAGAATGCTCAAAAGAATTTATTTAAAATATTATAAATTATAACATTATAAACACCTAAACTATCAAAAAGACTTCCCTAACTCACTGATGCATTGAAAGTATTCAAAAGACTTCCTGAACTCAAACTTTTGAACAGTATTAGATATACATTACATTTTAAACTGCATTCATTTATTTCCTTTTAATGTGGGGGTAAAATTGGAGCTAAATATGTTCTTGAAATGTTTAATGAGATTCATCCATATGGATTTTTATTAATGCTCAGTGCCGGCTTTTGACCCAGTTTCTCTCTTAAAGCGTTCTTTCAACAATAATAGAACGGTTGCTACAATGTTAATCTGAATGAAGGAAACTTAATCTCCACTTCTTCTTTTTTATACAAACGCTGGACAATATTTACAGTGTAGTGTTTGTCAGTCTCGGACGAGGTTTGTTAGTTTCATGCACTGTTTGTATTCTGACAGTGTGGCTCAGTATTTGGCATCAGGTGTATTTCTGTAACTGTTCTGAGTCATTCATCTTAAATATCTCATATCTCATCCTCATGGCCACGTCACCCCACTAATTCACCTCTTGAGCGGCTGTTTGTATTGCTAGAAGTTGCTGTCTGACTTGCAGCGCCTGAAACGCCTCTCTAAAGATAGACACAGAGCGGTCAGCTGTTCATCGACAGCACTTTCAATAACTTTAACTCTCAGCACACTTAAAAAAAACAAACAAAAAAAAAAACAAATGGCTTTAATGGAGCAGTACATATGTAACACTGAACACAACAACAGAGCAACATTATATGTCATTAAATGACATCAGTGCAAGAACTTAAAGAAGGAGCCGACCTTCAAACTGTACGCTGAATTTAGGGACAATTATTTAAAAAAATATCATCATGCCATAAACCTGCAATACAGTGTATTGTCTTATCCTCCCCAGAAAAGTCTATAGTTTTAATAAAATCAATGTGTACTGTATGTAAAAGTAAAAAAATCATTAAAAATTGTCTCAGAAATATAATTATCCTTTTCTTCAGTGGTGGAGTCCAATGCATCAGTTAACATGTAGTCTGTATTCCCACCTGCTATTACATTATACTTACATGCTTAAATACACATAAACAGGTTTGAATTTCTGATTTCGTAAAAAACATGATCATTGCACAATACTGGTCCTTATAAAATTACTTCTGGCAGGATCATCACAACAACGCACCGCATACTGGCTTACATCTGTGCTGTTTTTAAAAGGGGCGGAGCTTTTACACTCTGTTGTTGACACTCTTTCTTGACCCCTTTGTTGATGTAACATCGCATTCAGCACAAGTTAAATGTCTAATTTCTATCACTGGTCATGGGTCTGTGCGCGTTTTAATACAATATCTAAAAATGTGCATCTAATATTTAATGCATGGATCTTATGCATTGTTTCACAGGGCTTTCAGACCTTAAAGAGACAGTTCACTCCTTAATTCACCCTCATGTCATTACAAACTTGCACATTGTTATCTTATTTCAAACGGCTGAACTTTTTCCCATACAAGCACAATTTATAGTGACCATGGCTGTCAAGCTCCAAAATCACGCCATGAAGTATCCTATTATACTCACCAGACGCAATGTGATAAGATTCCAAGTACATTTGTCTAAAAAAAATTTTTTTTTTTACAGCCAATCAGAAGAGCGTGTGGGCGGGGCTCTCTCTGCAAGCGCTTTGCTAAACAGACAAGCTTCAATTTAATAAAAATTTGTGATTTTAACATTATCCAAAATACAAACTCAGTGCCTGATACAAACCTTGCTATGAAATATACGTTTGTTCACAGTTTGAACATTCTTGTTATTGTTGAGATCTGAGATAAATTATTGATTGTCATGTTTATTATGTCTTACAAAATTGATATTCAAACTCAAATTAAATATTATTAATATTGTACTAAATGCAAGTACTTGAGACCACGATTAAGCTGTATATTCAGACAGGATCTTCACACAGGATTAAAACAACAAGAGTGTGGGCGAATGACAGCAATTGTAATTTTTGGTTGGACTATCCCTTTAAATTTTGGCCTTTTCCTTACACAAAGCTATGGACTCCAGAAGACTCTGGGATATATTTTTTATATTTTTTAGGGACAATCTCTTTTGGAGACGACCATTAAAGGGTTAGTTCAGCCAAAAATGAAAATTATGTCATTAATGACTCACCCTCATGTCGTTCCAAACCCGTAAGACCTCCGTTCATCTTCGGAACACAGTTTAAGATATTTTAGATTTAGTCCGAGAGCTTTCTGTCCCTCCATTGAGAATGTATGTACGGTATACTGTCCACGTCCAGAAAGGTAATAAAAACATCATCAAAGTAGTCCACGTACATCAGAGGGTCCGTTAGAATTTATTGAAGCATCGAAAATACATTTGGCTCCAAAAATAACAAAAATTACGACTTTATTAAGCATTTTCTTCTCTTCCGGGTCTGTTGTGAGCGCGTTCACAACACTGCAGTGACGCTGCTGACGTACGACGATGCTGACGTGTTTTCTTTGTTATTGGGTGCACCAGAGAACACGTCAGCAGCGTCGTACGTCAACAGTCACAGCAGTCGCGTTCACAACAGACCCCGAAGAGAAAACAGTCCTGAATAAAGTCGTAATTTTTGTTATTTTTGGAGCAAAATGTATTTTCGATGCTTCAATAAATTCTAACGGACCCTCTGATGTCACGTGGACTACTTTGATGATGTTTTTATTACCTTTCTGGACGTGGACAGTATACCATACATACATTTTCAATGAAGGGACAGAAAGCTCTCGGACTAAATCTAAAATATCTTAAACTGTGTTCCGAAGATGAACGGAGGTCTTACAGGTTTAGAACGACATGAGGGTGAGTCATTAATGACATAATTTTCATTTTTGGCTGAACTAACCCTTTAAAAAATGTCAGATTTTTCCAATTTCTCCTCATTTAGAAGAAGAACCACAACATGAGGGTGAGTCAATAATGACAGAATCTGCCTCCTTTATAATGAAACACTCATGAAATCAATGAAACCGACACACAGACTCCAAGTGATTTTCTTTTCTTTTCTTCTGTGATTAAAGTCGTTGGTTATTCGGGCAGGGTGGCGAATCTGTTAAAAATACCCTCCGCTGTCCTAGTGCCCTATTTGCCAAGCCTTATATGGACACGCTGACATTAGGGTTCAGCATTTGGCATCTCGAAAGCAGTAGTCGCCCATCACGCATGCGCACCAGCGGCGCTTCGCTCATTCATGATGACCGACAACAGAAAAGATACATTTTAACAATGTTTCCAGCGCCAACACACTTACACGCAACAAATCAGTCACAACAGTTCCTGTCCATCCCCAAACCATGCGTTACTACCTACACGCGCAGATCTTATACTTCATCATCGCATAACAACAATAGAAGCGGTCGATCACATATTGCGCGAAACAAACACTCAAGATTAGGCGTATCTAAGCAACGCGGAGTGTTTGTCTCATCGTGTGCGGGAACCTGTAACGGTCAGTGCGTCTGTCGACTGCACGCATCCACCATCGGCCGTCCGTCTTTGTCTTGACCAGATGGGGACCAAATGAGAAAAGTGCGACTGTTTCACATTCACAACAACATTAGAGAAGATGAGGAGGACATCGACAGAGGCTGTGAGGTTATGGAGCCACACAATACACACAGACTCACCTTTTGGATTCTTTTCAACGCCATTTGCCCGCTGTTACACCGCACTGTTTGATCTAACGTTAGTTCAGAGACCGTTGGCCTGTGCGGTTTGGATGAGGACGCTGCCGTTTTTCCCCTCAGTGCCACACGTTACGTTTGTAATTACACAAAAGCACAGGTTTGGACATTCACGCCGCTGTTTGAACGGCTGTGTCGCCGATTTGAGAAATTCTTACCCCCCTCTAACCTCACTGACAGTTTTTAGTGCTGTACTAGACAGCAAGAGTAATCTCGCGATACCCAGCCAAGTGTTTTAGATGATATCGCGATACTAGAGCGTGCGCTTGGGTGCGAGGGGATCTTGGGAAATGTAGTAATGTGGGGGTGTTATCGTTCGTAACTTGCATTAAAAAATTATGAGAAGAGAAAAACTTAAAAGAAGAATAATTCTCCCCCCTCTTTTTTTTTTTTTAAAAAAAAGAAAAATATTAATTTTAAATCTGTAAAGTAAAAAAATTTAAAAAAAAATAAAAACCCTATGAACTCTGTTAAATAATTTAACGTGTCTGTGATGCTCTTTCATTTTATTTTTATTTTTCACAATTGTGAGAAAATGTGAAAATGAACTTGCTGAATTTTGTAATTTTACAGTGTAGTAAACTGTAAAACTGCTCTACGAAACAGCGTGTCTATGATTATGAT